>NC_069500.1:102866621-103166621 GCF_027579735.1 Bombina bombina | reverse complement strand
AGCAGTTCTAGTGAACTGCTTGGGCAATGCCGCCCCTTGCAGATTCCCGGCCAATCGGCCGCTAGCAGTGGTGTCAATTAACCCTGAAGGCTCGTGCAGAAACAGGGGCATCAAGCTCCATTCAGAGCTTGATAATTTGGCCCCTTAGACTTCTCTAACTCTCTTTGTTACCGTGACTTTGCTAACGCGAGAGCACAAACTTTTTATTTTCAATTCAGAATTCGAGTGCGAATCGCAGAGAGAAAAAAAAAATTCTAGCAGTTTTAACACTCGAACGTGAGCACAAGCTACTGCTTCACTTGTAATCTAGTCCTAAGTAATCACTATAAAAGCATGTTGCAGGGTGAAGCAATATGTGTCATGCTAAAAGGGACACTGAACCCATTTCATTTCTTTTGTGATTCAGATAGAGCATGCAATTTTAAGCAACTTTCTAATTTACTCCTATTATGAATTTTTCTTCGTTCTCTTGCTATCTTTATTTGAAAAAGAAGGAATCTGGGGCCCGATCCGATATGCAGCGTCGCCCGCAAAAGCCGGCAACGGCAAATTTTGTGCTGGTTTGGTATCACATATACAGCGTAACCTAGAAGTTATGCTCGTATATTTCACCCTTCGGCCGTAGTTTTTTGGCCCATAGAGTGATATACCAAACCCGCGCAGTTTGGTATCCAATATACAGCGTAAGGACTTACGTGGTGAAAATGGAGAAATCTTACTCCATTTTAACCTCGGCACAAACTGCAGGCGTAGTAAGCCTTATGCTGAGTATTGGAGCCCTGTAACTCTCTAAACTACCTGCAAAATAAAACCTAACACCTAACGCATGCGCAATGTCTATCTACCTGTCAACCGCAATCCCCCGCCGCAATCCCTAATAATGTGTTTAACCCCTAAACCGCCGCTCCCGGACTCCGCCGCCACCTATATTCTATGTATTACCCCCTAATATGATCCCCCTACACCGCCGCCACCTATAATAACTATATTAACCCCTAATCTGAGCCCCCTACACCGCCGCCACCTATATTAACTCTACTACCCCCTAATCTGATCCCCCTACACCGCCGCCACCTTTATTAACTCTATTACCCCCTAATCTGATCCCCCTACACCGCCGCCACCTATATTAAATGTATTACCCCCTAATGTGAGCTCCCTACACCGCCGCAACCTATATTAAATTTATTACCCCCTAATGTGAGCCCCCTACACCGCCGCCACTTATATTATATGTATTACCCCCTAATCTGAGCCCCCTACCCCACCGCCACCTACATTAACTATATTAACCCCTAATCTGAGCCCCCTACCCCGCTGCCAGCTATATTAAATTTATTAGCCCCTAATATGATTCCCCTACACCGCCGCCAGCTGTATTAAATTTATTAACCCCTAATCTAATCCCCCTACACTGCCACCACCTATATTAAATATATTAACCACTAAACCTAACACACCCTAACTAAGGCCTAGATTTAGAGTTGGGCGGTAGCTGTCAAAACCAGCGTTAGAGGCTCCTAACGCTGGTTTTGGGCTACCGCCGGTATTTAGAGTCAGTCATTAAAGGGTCTAACGCTCACTTTCCAGCCGCGACTTTTCCATACCACAGATCCCCTTACGTCAATTGCGTATCCTATCTTTTCAATGGGATCTTCCTAACGCCGGTATTTAGAGTCGTGTCTGAAGTGAGCGTAAGAAATCTAACGACAAAACTCCAGCCGCAGAAAAAAGTCAGTAGTTAAGAGCTTTCTGTGCTAACGCCGGTTTATAAAGCTCCTAACTACTGTGCTCTAAAGTACACTAACACCCATAAACTACCTATGTACCCCTAAACCGAGGTCCCCCCACATCACCGCCACTCGATTACATTTTTTTAACCCCTAATCTGCCGACCGCCACCTACATTATCCTTATGTACCCCTAATCTGCTGCCCCTAACACCGCCGACCCCTATATTATATTTATTAACCCCTAATCTGCCCCCCTCAACGTCCCCTCCACCTGCCTACACTTATTAACCCCTAATCTGCCGAGCGGACCGCACCGCTACTATAATAAAGTTATTAACCCCTAATCCGCCTCACTCCCGCCTCAATAACCCTATAATAAATAGTATTAACCCCTAATCTGCCCTCCCTAACATCGCCGACACCTAACTTCAATTATTAACCCCTAATCTGCCGACCGAATCTCGCCGCTACTGTAATAAATGGATTAATCCCTAAAGTTAAGTCTAACACTACCACCCCCCTAAGTTAAATATAATTTAAATCTAACAAAATAAATTAACTCTTATTAAATAAATTATTCCTATTTAAAACTAAATACTTACCTGTAAAATAAACCCTAATATAGCTACAATATAAATTATAATTATATTATAGCTCTTTTAGGATTTATATTTATTTTACAGGCAACTTTGAATTTATTTTAACCAGGTACAATAGCTATTAAATAGTTAAAATAATTACAAAGTTACCTGTAAAATAAATCCTAACCTAAGTTACAATTAAACCTAACACTACACTAGCAATAAATAAATTAAATAAAATACCTCCAATTACCTACAATTAAGCCTAACACTAAACTATCAATACATTAATTAAATACAATGCCTACAAATAACTACAATTAAATAAACTAACTAAAGTACAAAAAATAAAAAAGAACTAAGTTACAAAAAATAATAAAATATTTACAAACATTAGAAAAATATTACAACAATTTTAAACAAATTACACCAACTCTAAGCCACCTAATAAAATAACAAAGACCCCCAAAATAAAAAAAATGCCCTACCCTATTCTAAATTAACAAACTTCAATGCTCTTTTAACTTACCAGCCCTGAAAAGGGCCCTTTGCGGGGCATGCCCCAAAGAATTCAGCTCTTTTGCCTGTAAAAAAAACACATACAATACCCCCCCCCCAACATTACAACCCACCACCCACATACCCCTAATCTAACCCAAACCCCCCTTAAATAAACCTAACACTAAGCCCCTGAAGATCTTCCTACCTTATCTTCACCTCGCCGGGCATCACACCGATCCGTCCTGGCTCCAAAATCTTCATCCAACCCAAGCGGGGGCTGGCGATCCATAATCCTGCGGCTGAAGAGGTCCAGAAGAGGCTCCAAAGTCTTCATCCTATCCGGGAAGAAGAGGCGATCCAGACCGGCAACCATCTTGATCCAAGCGGCATCTTCTATCTTCATCCGATGAGGAACGGCTCTATCGTGAAGACCTCCAGCGCGGATCAATCTTCTTCCTCCGACGTCCAACTGAAGAATGACGGTTTCTTTAAGGGACATCATCCAAGAGGGCGTCCCTCGAATTCCGATTGGCTGATAGGATTCTATAAGCCAATCGGAATTAAGGTAGGAAAATTCTGATTGGCTGATGGAATCAGCCAATCAGAATCAAGTTCAATCCGATTGGATGATCCGATCAGCCAATCAGATTGAGCTCGCATTCTATTCGGCAGATTAGGGGTTAATTATTGTAGGTAGCTGTCGGCGACGTTGTGGGGGGCAGATTAGGGGTTAATAAATATAATATAGGGGTCGGCGGTGTTAGGGGCAGCAGATTAGGGGTACATAAGGATAACGTAGGTTATCTGCACAGCCTTTCACGGGCCGCCTGACCCTGCCCCTTCACACTTGGCCACGTCCCCTCGCGGCCCTCGCGCTCGGCCACGCCCCTGGCCACGCTCGGTCACGCACACTTCTGCTCGCACTGAAGAGCAGAGACTTAGGGACTCTCAAAGGCCAGGTGTGTTTGTCCTCGTGCTGTGCTGTCTACTGCGCATGACAGCTTCGGACAAACACACTTGGCCTTTTATTATATAGGATTATCTTCTTATGTTGCACTTTTAAATAACCGCAATTGTGTTTGCGTGACTTGACTTGTGGGTGTTTATTTTCAACTTTTTCGGCTCCTTTGAAGTCTATGAGGGAATGCCATTTTGAGTTTAGGGGCCGATCTATGTAAGTGCGAGCGGACATGATATGATGTAGCGTATCATGTCCGCCGCACATCGATAAATGCCGACAGCATAAGCTGTCAGCATTTATCATTGCACAAGCAGTTCTAGTGAACTGCTTGGGCAATGCCGCCCCTTGCAGATTTGCGGCCAATCGGCCGCTAGCAGTGGTGTCAATTAACCCTGAAGGCTCGTGCAGAAACAGGGGCATCAAGCTCCATTCAGAGCTTGATAATTTGGCCCCTTAGACTTCTCTAACTCTCTTTGTTACCGTGACTTTGCTAACGCGAGAGCACAAACTTTTTATTTTCAACTCAGAATTCGAGTGCAAATCGCAGAGAGAAAAAAAAAATTCTAGCAGTTTTAACATTCGAACGTGAGCACAAGCTACTGCTTCACTTGTAATCTAGTCCTAAGTAATCACTATAAAAGCATGTTGCAGGGTGAAGCAATATGTGTCATGCTAAAAGGGACACTGAACCCATTTCATTTCTTTTGTGATTCAGATAGAGCATGCAATTTTAAGCAACTTTCTAATTTACTCCTATTATGAATTTTTCTTCGTTCTCTTGCTATCTTTATTTGAAAAAGAAGGAATCTGGGGCCCGATCCGATATGCAGTGTCGCCCACAAAAGCCGGCAACAGCAAATTTTGTGCTGGTTTGGTATCACATATACAGCGTAACCTAGAAGTTATGCTCGTATATTTCACCCTTCGGCCGTAGTTTTTTGGCCCATAGAGTGATATACCAAACCCGCGCAGTTTGGTATCCAATATACAGCGTAAGGACTTACGTGGTGAAAATGGAGAAATCTTACTCCATTTTAACCTCGGCACAAACTGCAGGCGTAGTAAGCCTTATGCTGAGTATTGGAGCCCTGTAACTCTCTAAACTACCTAAAAATAAAACCTAACACCTAACGCATGCGCAATGTCTATCTACCTGTCAACCGCAATCCCCCACCGCAATCCCTAATAATGTGTTTAACCCCTAAACCGCTGCTCCTGGACTCCGCCGCCACCTATATTCTATGTATTACCCCCTAATATGATCCCCCTACACCGCCGCCACCTATAATAACTATATTAACCCCTAATCTGAGCCCCCTACACCGCCGCCACCTATATTAACTCTACTACCCCCTAATCTGATCCCCCTACACCGCCGCCACCTTTATTAACTCTATTACCCCCTAATCTGATCCCCCTACACCGCCGCCACCTATATTAAATGTATTACCCCCTAATGTGAGCTCCCTACACCGCCGCAACCTATATTAAATTTATTACCCCCTAATGTGAGCCCCCTACACCGCCGCCACTTATATTATATGTATTACCCCCTAATCTGAGCCCCCTACCCCACCGCCACCTACATTAACTATATTAACCCCTAATCTGAGCCCCCTACCCCGCCGCCAGCTATATTAAATTTATTAACCCCTAATATGATTCCCCTACACCGCCGCCAGCTGTATTAAATTTATTAACCCCTAATCTAATCCCCCTACACTGCCACCACCTATATTAAATATATTAACCACTAAACCTAACACACCCTAGCTAAGGCCTAGATTTAGAGTTGGGCGGTAGCCGTCAAAACCAGCGTTAGAGGCTCCTAACGCTGGTTTTGGGCTACCGCCGGTATTTAGAGTCAGTCATTAAAGGGTCTAACGCTCACTTTCCAGCCGCGACTTTTCCATACCACAGATCCCCTTACGTCAATTGCGTATCCTATCTTTTCAATGGGATCTTCCTAACGCCGGTATTTAGAGTCGTGTCTGAAGTGAGCGTAAGAAATCTAACGACAAAACTCCAGCCGCAGAAAAAAGTCAGTAGTTAAGAGCTTTCTGTGCTAACGCCGGTTTATAAAGCTCCTAACTACTGTGCTCTAAAGTACACTAACACCCATAAACTACCTATGTACCCCTAAACCGAGGTCCCCCCACATCGCCGCCACTCGATTACATTTTTTTAACCCCTAATCTGCCGACCGCCACCTACATTATCCTTATGTACCCCTAATCTGCTGCCCCTAACACCGCCGACCTCTATATTATATTTATTAACCCCTAATCTGCCCCCTCAACGTCCCCTCCACCTGCCTACACTTATTAACCCCTAATCTGCCGAGCGGACAGCACCGCTACTATAATAAAGTTATTAACCCCTAATCCGCCTCACTCCCGCCTCAATAACCCTATAATAAATAGTATCAACCCCTAATCTGCCCTCCCTAACATCGCCGACACCTAACTTCAATTATTAACCCCTAATCTGCCGACTGAATCTCGCCGCTACTGTAATAAATGGATTAATCCCTAAAGTTAAGTCTAACACTACCACCCCCCTAAGTTAAATATAATTTAAATCTAACGAAATAAATTAACTCTTATTAAATAAATTATTCCTATTTAAAACTAAATACTTACCTGTAAAATAAATCCTAATATAGCTACAATATAAATTATAATTATATTATAGCTATTTTAGGATTTATATTTATTTTACAGGCAACTTTGTATTTATTTTAACCAGGTACAATAGCTATTAAATAGTTAAAATAATTACAAAGTTACCTGTAAAATAAATCCTAACCTAAGTTACAATTAAACCTAACACTACACTAGCAATAAATAAATTAAATAAAATACCTCCAATTACCTACAATTAAACCTAACACTAAACTATCAAT
This sequence comes from Bombina bombina, assembly GCF_027579735.1. Classification (NCBI taxonomy): domain Eukaryota; kingdom Metazoa; phylum Chordata; class Amphibia; order Anura; family Bombinatoridae; genus Bombina; species Bombina bombina. The sequence goes on along the minus strand of NC_069500.1, from coordinate 103,159,940 downwards.
ACATTAATTAAATACAATGCCTACAAATAACTACAATTAAATAAACTAACTAAAGTACAAAAAATAAAAAAGAACTAAGTTACAAAAAATAATAAAATATTTACAAACATTAGAAAAATATTACAACAATTTTAAACAAATTACACCAACTCTAAGCCACCTAATAAAATAACAAAGACCCCCAAAATAAAAAAAATGCCCTACCCTATTCTAAATTAACAAACTTCAATGCTCTTTTAACTTACCAGCCCTGAAAAGGGCCCTTTGCGGGGCATGCCCCAAAGAATTCAGCTCTTTTGCCTGTAAAAAAAACACATACAATACCCCCCCCCCAACATTACAACCCACCACCCACATACCCCTAATCTAACCCAAACCCCCCTTAAATAAACCTAACACTAAGCCCCTGAAGATCTTCCTACCTTATCTTCACCTCGCCGGGTATCACACCGATCCGTCCTGGCTCCAAAATCTTCATCCAACCCAAGCGGGGGCTGGCGATCCATAATCCTGCGGCTGAAGAGGTCCAGAAGAGGCTCCAAAGTCTTCATCCTATCCGGGAAGAAGAGGCGATCCAGACCGGCAACCATCTTGATCCAAGCGGCATCTTCTATCTTCATCCGATGAGGATCTGCTCTATCATGAAGACCTCCAGCGCGGATCAATCTTCTTCCTCCGACGTCCAACTGAAGAATGACGGTTTCTTTAAGGGACATCATCCAAGATGGCGTCCCTCGAATTCCGATTGGCTGATAGGATTCTATAAGCCAATCGGAATTAAGGTAGGAAAATTCTGTTCCGATCAGCCAATAAAATGCGAGCTCAATCTGATTGGCTGATCGGATCAGCCAATCGGATTGAACTTGATTCTGATTGGCTGATTCCATCAGCCAATCAGAATTTTCCTACCTTAATTCCGATTGGCTGATAGAATCCTATCAGCCAATCGGAATTTGAGGGACGCCATCTTGGATGACGTCCCTTAAAGGAACCGTCATTCTTCAGTTGGACGTCGGAGGAAGAAGATTGATCCGCGCTGGAGGTCTTCACGATGGAGCCGTTCCTCATCGAATGAAGATAGAAGATGCCGCTTGGATCAAGATGGTTGCCGGTCTGGATCGCCTCTTCTTCCCGGATAGGATGAAGACTTTGGAGCCTCTTCTGGACCTCTTCAGCTGCAGGATTATGGATCGCCAGCCCCCGCTTGGGTTGGATGAAGATTTTGGAGCCAGGACGGATCGGTATGATACCCGGCGAGGTGAAGATAAGGTAGGAAGATCTTCAGGGGCTTAGTGTTAGGTTTATTTAAGGGGGATTTTGGTTAGATTAGGGGTATGTGGTTGGTGGGTTGTAATGTTGGGGGGGGTATTGTATGTGGTTTTTTTACAGGCAAAAGAGCTGAATTCTTTGGGGCATGCCCCGCAAATGGCCCTTTTCAGGGCTGGTAAGGTAAAAGAGCTTTGAACTTTTGTAATTTAGAATAGGGTATTTTTTTATTTTGGGGGTCTTTGTTATTTTATTAGGGTGCGTAGAGTAGGTGTAATTAGTTTAAAATTGTTGTAATATTTTTCTAATGTTTGTAAATATTTTTTATTTTTTGTAACTTAGTTCTTTTTTATTTTTTGTACTTTAGTTAGTTTATTTAATTGTATTTATTTGTAGATATTGTATTTAATTAATTTATTGATAGTGTAGTGTTAGGTTTAATTGTAGATAATTGTAGGTATTTTATTTAATTAATTTATTGCTAGTGTAGTGTTAGGTTTAATTGTAACTTAGGTTAGGATTTATTTTACAGGTAATTTTGTAATTATTTTAACTAGGTAGCTATTAAATAGTTCTTAACTATTTAATAGCTATTGTACCTGGTTAAAATAATTACAAAGTTGCCTGTAAAATAAATATTAATCCTAAAATAGCTAAGATATAATTATAATTTATATTGTAGCTATATTAGGATTTATTTTACAGGTAAGTATTTAGATTTAAATAGGAATAATTTATTTAATAAGACTTAATTTATTTCGTTAGATAAAAATTATATTTAACTTAGGGGGGTGTTAGTGTTAGGGTTATAAATAGCTTAAGGGGTTAAACAATTTATTAGAGTAGCGGTGAGCTCCGATCGGCAGATTAGGGGTTAATACTTGAAGTTAGCTGTCGGCGATGTTAGGGAGGGCAGATTAGGGGTTAATACTATTTATTATAGGGTTATTGAGGCGGGAGTGAGGCGGATTAGGGGTTAATAACTTTATTATAGTAGCGGTGCGGTCCGCTCTGCAGATTAGGGTTTAATAATTGTAGGTAGGTGGCGGCGACGTTGTGGGGGGCAGATTAGGGGTTAATAAATATAATATAGGGGTCGGCGGTGTTAGGGGCAGCAGATTAGGGGTACATAAGGATAACGTAGGTGGCGGCGCTTTGCGTTCGGCAGATTAGGGGTTAATTATTGTAGGTAGCTGGCGGCGACGTTGTGGGGGGCAGATTAGGGGTTAATAAATATAATATAGGGGTCGGCGGTGTTAGGGGCAGCAGATTAGGGGTACATAAGGATAACGTAGGTGGCGGCGCTTTGCGTTCGGCAGATTAGGGGTTAATTATTGTAGTTAGCTAGCGGCGACGTTGTGGGGGGCAGGTTAGGGGTTAATAAATATAATATAGGGGTCAGCGGTGTTAGGGGCAGCAGATTAGTGGTACATAAGGATAACGTAGGTGGCTGTCGGCAGATTAGGGGTTAAAAAAAATTAATCGAGTGGCGGCGATGTGGGGGGACCTCGGTTTAGGTGTACATAGGTAGATTATGGGTGTTAGTGTACTTTAGAGCACAGTAGTTAAGAGCTTTATGAACCGGCGTTAGCCCAGAAAGCTCTTAACTCCTGTTTTTTTTCTGTGGCTGGAGTTTTGTCGTTAGATTTCTAACGCTCACTTCAGCCAAGACTCTAAATACCAGCGTTAGAAAGATCCCATTGAAAAGATAGGATACGCAATTGACGTAAGGGGATCTGCGGTATGGAAAAGTCGCGGCTGGAAAGTGAGCGTTAGACCCTTTAATGACTGGCTCCAAATACCAGAGGGCGGTAAAAACCAGCGTTAGGAGCCTCTAACGCTGGTTTTCACGGCTTCCGCCCAACTCTAAATCTAGGCCTAAGATAGCTACAATATAATTAATAATTATATTGTAGCTATTTTAGGGTTTATATTTATTTTACAGGTAACTTTGTATTTATTTTAACTAGATACAATAGCTATTAAATAGTTAATAACTATTTAATAGCTACCTAGTTAAAATAATTACAAAATTACCTGTAAAATAAATCCTAACCTAAGTTACCATTACACCTAACACTACCCTATCAATAAATTAATTAAATAAACTACAAATATCTAAACTAAAATACAATTAAATACACTAAATTATATTACAAAAAAAACCAAACACTAAATTACAAAAGATTACAAGAATTTTAAGCTAATTACACCTAATCTAAGCCCCCTAATAAAATAAAAAAGACCCCCAAAAAAATAAAATTTCCCTACCCTAAACTAAATTAAAAAAGTAATCAGCTCTATTACTAGCCCTTAAAAAGCCTTTTGTGGGGCATTGCCCCAAAGTAATCAGCTCTTTTACCTGTAAAAAAAAGAACAACCCCCCCATTAAAACCCATCACCCACACACCCCTACTCTAAAACCCACCCGATCCCCCCTTAAAAAAAAGTCTAACTCCCAAGTGCTCCTTACCTGTCCTGAAGACCGGCGGAGAAGTTCCTGTTCCAGGTGGAGAAGTCTTCTTCCAGGCGGCGACCTCTTCTTCTTCCAGGAACCAGCCGGCGCAGAGCGGAGGAGTTGAAGACCGATCACCGCGGAGCTAAAGACCGTCTACTCTGGAACTGAAGACCGGCGATGCTGGAACTGAAGATTGGCAATGCTGGAACTGAAGACCGGAGCCATGGAGCGTGGAGGATCCTCTTCATACGATGTCTGCCGTACACTGAATAGGAATTCAAGGTACGCGATTAAAAATTCCTATTGGCTGATTTGAGATTTCAAATTCAAATCAGCCAATCGGATGAGAGCTACTTTAAATCTATTGGCTGATTTGAATAGCCAATAGAATAAGAGCTACTGAAAATTCTATAGGCTGATTAGAATAGCCAATAGAATTACAGTAGCTCTTATTCTATTGGCTATTCAAATCAGCCAATAAAATTAAAGTAGCTCTCATCCGGTTGGCTGATTTGAATTTGAAGGCTCAAATCAGCCAATAGGAATTCAAGGGACGCCGTTTTTAATCGCGTACCTTGAATTCCTATTCAGTGTACGGTGGAGATCGTATGAAGAGGATCCTCCACGCTCCATGGCTCCGGTCTTCAGTTCCAGCGTCGCCAATCTTCAGTTCCAGAGTGGACGGTCTTCAGCTCCGCGGTCATCGGTCTTCAACTCCTCCGCTCCGGGCCGGCTGGTTCCTGGAAGAAGAAGAGGTCGCCGCCTGGAAGAAGACTTCTCTGCCTGGAACAGGACCTTCTCTGCCGGTCTTCAGGACAGGTAAGGAGCACTTGGGGGTTAGACTTAGGTTTTTTTATGGGGGGATCGGGTGGGTTTTAGAGTAGAGGTGTGTGGGTGGTGGGTTGTAATGGGGGGGAGGTTGTTCTTTTTTTTACAGGTAAAAGAGCTGATTACTTTGGGGCAATGCCCCACAAAAGGCCCTTTTAAGGGCTGGTAATAGAGCTGATTACTTTTTTAATTTAGTTTAAGGTAGGGACATTTTATTATTTTGGGGGGCTTTTTTATTTTATTAGGGGGCTTAGATTAGGTGTAATTAGCTTAAAATTCTTGTAATCTTTTTTATTTTTTGTAATTTAGTGTTTGTTTTTTTTTGTAATGTAGTTTAGTGTATTTAATTGTATTTTAGTTGAGATATTTGTAGTTTATTTAATTAATTTATTGATAGGGTAGTGTTAGGTGTAATGTTAACTTAGGTTAGGATTTATTTTACAGGTACTTTTGTAATTATTTTAACTAGGTAGCTATTAAATAGTTATTAACTATTTAATAGCTATTGTACCTAGTTAAAATAAATACAAAGTTACCTGTAAAATAAATATAAACCCTAAAATATCTACAATGTAATTATTAATTATATTGTAGCTATCTTAGAGTTTATTTTATAGGTAAGTATTTAGTTTTAAATAGGAATAATTTAGTTGATAATATTAATATTATTTAGATTTATTTAAATAATAATTAAGTTAGGGGGTGTTAGGGTTAGACTTAGGCTTAGTGGTTAATATATTTAATATAGGTGGCGGCGGTGTAGGGGGATTAGATTTGGGGTTAATAAATTTAATACAGCTGGCGGCGGTGTAGGGGAATCATATTAGGGGTTAATAAATTTAATATAGCTGGCGGCGGGGTAGGGGGCTCAGATTAGGGGTTAATATAGTTAATGTAGGTGGCGGCGGGGTAGGGGGCTCACATTAGGGGTTAATATAGTTAATATAGGTGGCGGCAGTGTAGGGGGCTCACATTAGGGGGTAATACATATAATATAGATGGCGGCGGTGTAGGGGGCTCATATTAGGGGGTAATAAATTTAATATAGGTGGCGGCGGTGTAGGGGGCTCACATTAGGGGGTAATAAATTTAATATAGGTGGCGGCGGTGTAGGGGGATCAGATTAGGGGGTAATAGAGTTAATATAGGTGGCGGTGGTGTAGGGGGCTCAGATTAGGGGGTACTACATATAATATAGGTGGCGGCGGGGTTATTGTTAGGAGTGAGAGGGGGGATTGCGGATAGAGGGGTATACTTGTCAGGATGATGTTTGGGAGGCATGTTAGACAGTAACGGGAGATTTAATATTTTAGTCAGTTTTTGTAGGCGGCGGCAGTTTCTAAAGTGCCGGAAGTCACTGGCGACTCAAGAAATTTGTACTTACGCTGATTTCTGGACATTGTTAGTTTGTCCGACTTACGGCACTTTAGCAACTGCCAGCACCGTATATGTGATAGCTCGATGTGCGAGCTGAAACTACGGGCGGCGCAGGTTTCCAAGCTTGTGCCGAAACCTGCGCCGTATATCGGATCGCGCCCCTATGCTTTTTTTTGGCTCAGTACTCTGGACAGCACTTTTTTATTGGTGGATGAATTTATCCACCAATCAGCAAGAACAACCCAGGTTGTTCACCAAAAATGGGCCGGCATCTAAACTTACATTCTTGCATTTCAAAAAAGATACCAAGATAATGAAGAAAATTTGATAATAGGAGTAAATTAGAAAGTTGCTTAAAATGTCATGCTCTATCTGAATCACAAAATAAAAAAATTGAGTTCAGTGTCCCTTTAAGTATTGTAAATGACTCACACAGCATATTTATTTGTATCAACCAGTAGAAAAAAAAAGGTAACATAGAAAATATACTAAAAATCACTAAAATATATGCTAAAGAAAATAGTGGAAAATTCCATCTAGAAATACTCATAAAATAGCTGGCATCTATTAACCCCTTAATGACCACAGCACTTTTCCATTTTCTGTCCGTTTGAGACCAAGGCTATTTTTACATTTTTGTGGTGTTTGTGTTTAGCTATAATTTTCCTCTTACGCATTTACTGTACCCACACATATTATATACCGTTTTTCTCACCATTAAATGGACTTTCTAAAGATACCATTATTTTCATCATATCTTATAATTTACTATAAAAAAATAAATAAAATATGAGGAAAAAATGGAAAAAAACACACTTTTTCTAACTTTGACCCCCAAAATCTGTTACACATCTACAACCAACAAAAAGAAACCATGCTAAATAGTTTCTTAATTTTGTCCTGAGTTTAGAAATACCAAATGTTTACATGTTCTTTGCTTTTTTTGCAAGTTATAGGGCCATAAATACAAGTAGCACTTTGCTATTTCCAAACCACTATTTTTCAAAATTAGCGCTAGTTACATTGGAACACTAATATCTTTCAGGAATCCCTGAATATCCATTGAAATGTATAAAAAATGTTTTAGAAGACATCCCAAAGTATTGATCTAGGCCCATTTTGGTATATTTAATGCCACCATTTCACCGCCAAATGCGATCAAATAAAAAAAATTGTTCACTTTTTCACAAATTTTTTCACAAACTTTAGGTTTCTCACTGAAATTATGTAAAAACAACTTATGCAATTATTTCATAAATGGTTTCAAAGGCTTATCTGTATTATTCCCAGCAGTGAAGGGGTTAATTAGGGAGCATGTAGGGAGCTTCTAGGGTTAATTTTAGCTTTAGTGTAGTGTAGTAGACAACCCCAAGTAATGATCTAGGCCCATTTTGGTATATTTCATGCCACCATTTCACCGCCAAATGCGATCAAATTAAAAAAAACTTAAATTTTTTCACAATTTTAGGTTTCTCACTGAAATTATTTACAAACAGCTTGTGCAATTATGGCACAAATGGTTGTAAATGCTTCTCTGGGATCCCCTTTGTTCAGAAATAGCAGACATATATGACTTTGGCGTTGCTTTTTGGTAATTAGAAGGCCGCTAAATGCTGCTGCGCATCACACGTGTATTATGGCTAGCAGTGAAGGGGTTAATTAGGTAGTTTGTAGGGAGCTTGGAGAGTTAATTTTAGCTTTAGGGTAGAGATCAGCCTCCCACCTGACACATTCCACCCCCCAAACAGCTCCCTTCCCTCCCCCACCACACAATAAAATAAAAGTTTTATTTTTAAAAATATATATATCTATATTTTAAAAAATATATATATTTTTTTAGCATATTTACATATGCTGTGTAGGATCCCCCTTAGCCCCCAACCTCCCTGATCCCCCCCAAAACAGCTCTCTAACCCTCCCCTTCTGCCTTATTGGGGGCCATCTTGGGTACTGGCAGCTGCAATCAACTGACTGATGTCTTTTTTTAAACTTTGAATCCCCCTTTTTACCCAATTTTATTATACCTTTTTCTGTAGTTTAGCGGTTCCCACCCGCTCCCTCCCCATGCACGCGCCCGCCCCCGCCCTCCCGTGCATGCGCGTGCATCCGTGCGCGCCCCCGGCCATCCCCGCCCACGATCCAGCCCCCCTCCACATCACCAGGGCCATCGATGGCTGCCACCCGCCTCCCAAGTTGGCTCCCACCCACCAACGATACTGGCCATCGATTTCCGGTGCAGAGAGGGCCACAGAGTGGCTCTCTCTGGATTGGATGGCCATGCAAGGTTATTGCAGGATGCCTCCATATCGAGGCATTACTGCAATAACCGGAAAGCAGCTGGAAGTGAGCAAGATCGCTTCCAGCTGCTTTCCACACCGAGGACGTGCAGGGTACGTCCTCAGGCGTTAACTGTCTTTTTTTTGTAGCTGCATTCGTCCATTATGGTTTTGTTAACCCCTTAAGGACCTGCACTGTACCCTGTAAGACTTTGGTCGATAAGACGTTGGTCGATAAGCCCTTAAGTCCCAGCGTCGTACCCTGTAGCCCCCCTCCCGCCCATCGCTGGAGGGGGCGGGAGGGGGGTGGGAGGGGCAGAACCTCTACACTATAGAAAAAAAAAACTCAGAGCGGCAGGGAGGGGGAAGGAGGAAGGGGGGAAGAAGGAGAAGGGAATGATACTGAGGAGGTCGAATAAGATGGTGGGAAATCGATCTGGGAGGGGGGAAATGAGGGGGGCAGCTACACTACAGAAAAAAATGTGGTTTATTTTAATTTTATTTAATAAACTGGAAAACTGGGTACTGGCAGACAAAAATGTTTAATACTGCATCACGCTCCTCCTTGCGCCTCTCCATTGCTATGGCTGTTGCCAGGGATGCAGCAATTCCCCTCTCTTGCCAGTCGGATCCTCTGAGTCCTCCTTGGCATGAATCTGCGCATATGTAAGTACCTGCATTACTTATCTACACTTCCCAAGTGTAGGACTTACTTTGTGTGCTCCTGGGTGCTTATTTACTGCTGATACTTTGATTGCCTATATTGTTGCTGAACCCTGCTTGCCTCTGACTACTCTCTTGCTTAACCCTTGAATTGCTGATACTTTGGATTGCCTAATTGTTGCTAAACTCTGCTTGCCTCTGACTACTCTCTTGCTTTAACCCTTGAACTGCTGATACCATGGATTGCCTAATTGTTGCTGAACTCTGCTTGCCTCTGACTACCCTCTTGTTTAACCCCTGAACTGCTGATATCTTGGATTGCCTAATTGTTTCTGAACTCTGCTTGTCTCTGACCACTCTCCTGTATAACCCCTGAATTGCTGATTGTAATGCTCATGGGATAATCTTCTATCAGACCGAACTCGGCCAGTGTCTTGTTATCCCGGCGTCGAGCCGGAATGATAGGGAATATCCCAGAGCAGAGCAAGTTAGTAAGATGAGGAAGGTGACATTTACCACAGGCAGGACAATCCCCAGCGGCAACGGCAAAGCAGTCCAAGGCAAATCACTGGAATGATCAGGCATGCAGGGTTTGGCAACAGTAAATCAGTCCAAGTGCAAACCATTAGAATGGCCAGGCAGGCAGAGTTTGGCAATGGTAAAGCAGAGTAGTCAGACAAGCAGAGTTCAGCAGTAGTAAATCAATCCAGCAATTAAGGGGTAAAGCAGGCAGAGTAGTCAGACAAGCAGAGTTCAGCAGCAGTATATAAATCCAGCAATTTTGGGGTTTAACAGGCAGAGTAGTCAGACAGGCAGGGATCATACACAAATAGGCTAATTGAAGCAACAATCTATCACACCCAGGAGCACACAAAGTAACACCTATACTTGGGCAGTGATAGATCGTTGTAACAGGACTTACATAGGCCACAGTCATCCGGACCGGCATCAGGGAGAGAGGAGCGTGCAGCGATGACGTCAGTGCCGCACGCATCTGGACCCAACACAACCCCTGGCAACAAGCAGGGAAGGAGATGCTGCGCCCCTAGCAATGGCTAGAGCGGCGCGACACTGATACCTTGAAAGCCTACTTGTTGCTGGACTCTGCTTGTCTCAAACCATTTTCTGCATCAACCATTTTTGCTGTGAAGGACCGCCCTGTCTACCGTGAGTACTGCTTACCTCATTTCTTACCTCTCACTTTGTTCTGGGGTATTTCCTTTTCCTTCCACTCGATGCTGGGATAAGAAGACTACTGGCCAAGTTTGGTCTGATAGGGAAATATCCCATGAGCATTACATTATACTTGGGCCATGGACCCAAATGAGGTAGCTAGAGCAATATCTCTTCAGGGACAAATATTGGGAACCCACGCCTCACACCTGCAAAGTTTGGATTCCAAACTGGAGACTATTACTACTATGCTCTCCTCACTTGCTGCAGAGTACTCTCTCTTGGATCTCCACCAGAGCAATAGATCTGTGGCACAATACGCCATTGAATTTCGCCCCTTGGCACATGAGACCAGTTGGGATTGCAGTGCTCTTAAGGCAGCCTTCCGGAGAAGCCTGCATTAACGCATCAAGTATGAGCTCACTTATTGTGATGTTTCGTCTTCCCTGGATGATTTTATAGCACTGTGCATCAGTCTGGATTCTCACTTTCAGAAGAAACAAGTTGAAAGAGAGAGAACTTGCAGAATCCTTCCCTCTCATCCTCCTTTCCGTCTAGCCACTAGACTGTCCTCTACCCCTCCAGCACCTCCAGTTACCTCTGAAGAGGAACCCATGGATCTCTCTTCCCTTAAGTCCTCTGAATCTGAAAGACAGAGAAGAAGGAGGTTATGACTGTGCTTCTATTGTGGTTCTAATTCACACCAACCACAGAATTGTGATATACTACCGGGAAAAGCCAACGCTTAGAGGACAAAAGTGGGGTACCTCTAAGTATGGCCACTACTAATTCCCTTCACTCTTCTCGGATACTGGTACCTGTTACAGTAACCTTTCTCCAGAACTCTGTCCATGCTCAGGCCTTTGTTAGTTCATGGACAGCTGGAAATTTCCTAGATCACCATTTAAAGATTCATGCAGGGTTGCCTCTTCTTCAGAGAAAACAATGTCTTAAAATGGCACTCTCCTTGGATCAAGTTTAATCCATTTCGAATCAGCACCCCTAACCATGACTGTGGGAGTCCTAAATTCTGAAAATTTGCAATTTGATGTCATTCATTCTCCTGCATGACCAGTTATCCGTAGTCTTCCTTGGCTACGTAAACACAATCCTCAATTCGACTGGACTGAGGGACAGTTGGCCTCCTGGAGTAAATCCGGGAAAAGCCAATGCTTAGAGGACAAAAGTGGGGTACCTCTAAGTATGGCCACTACTAATTCCCTTCACTCTTCTTGGATACTGGTACCTGTTACCATTACCTTTCTCCAGAACTCTGTCCATGCTCAGGCCTTTGTTGGTTCATGGACAGCTGGAAATTTCCTAGATCACCATTTAAAGATTCATGCAGGGTTGCCTCTTCTTCAGAGAAAACAATGTCTTAAAATGGCACTCTCCTTGGATCAGGTTTAATCCATTTCGAATCAGCAACCCTAACCATGACTGTGGGAGTCCTTAATTCTGAACAGTTGCAATTTGATGTCATTCATTCTCCTGCACGACCAGTTATCCGTAGTCTTCCTTGGCTACGTAAACACAATCCTCAATTCGACTGGACTGAGGGACAGTTGGCCTCCTGGAGTAAATCCTGTTTTCACTCCTGCCTTGCTAAGGTTACTACGCTACTTCACATCCCTCAGATATGCAGAATTTATGGATGTCTTTGAAAAGAAAGCAGTTGATGTGCTACCACCTCACCTCCCTTACGACTGCAAAATTGTCCTCTTTCCTAGTGCCCCACTTCCTAAAGGAAGGACTTATCTGCTTTTCAAAGCTGAAACCAAGGCCATGGAGGAATATATCCAATAGAACATAGCTAAAGGCTTTATTCGCCCTTCCTCCTCTCCTGCGGGGGCCAGGGTTTTTTTGTCAGTAAAAAAGATGGTGGTCTGAGACCCTCTATAGATTACAGAGCCCTAAACAACATTACGATCAAGAACTGTTATCCTATTCCATTGATCACTGAATTATATGATTCACTCCAAAATGCTTGCTACTTTACAAAATTGGATCTTCGTGGGGCATACAATCTCATTCATATCTTCCAGGGACATGAGTGGAAAACTGCCTTCAACACGAGATCAGGGCATAATGAATACCTCGTAATGCCTTTTGGGCTGTGCAATGCCCCTGCTGTCTTTCAAGCTTTTGTCAATGAGGTATTCTGTGACCTCCTTAATCGTACTATCATTGTCTATTTGGATGACATCCTCATATTCTCCACCACCCTGGAGGAGCATCATGAGCATGTGAGACAGGTAATTCTTCATCTCTGAAACAATTCTCTGGTAGCCAAGTTGGAGAAATGTGATTTCCATCAAGTCGGATTCAGTTCCTTGGATATATCATCTCAAAGAAGGTTTTGCCATGGATCCCACTAAGCTAACAGCAGTTCTGAAATGGCCTCAACCCACCACATTGAAGGAACTACAGAGATTCTTGGGGTTTTCCAACTATTGATGCAAGTTTATAAAGAATTTCTCCAGAATCATTGCTCCACTCACTGATCTGACTAAAGGAAACGGAGACTGTAATAATTGGCCTCCAGTAGCCGTGGACGCTTTCTCTAATCTTAAAATGGCCTTTTGTACAGCTCCTATGCTACATCATCCTTACCCTGATTTGCAGTTCACCTTAGAGGTTAATGCCTCTGAAATAGGAGCTGGTGCAGTCTTAACCCAAATAGACCCCTCAATCTCCAAATTGCATTCTCTAGCCTTTTTCTCTAAACGAGTTTCTCCTGCTAATTGAAATTACGATGTGGGAAATTGTGAACTCTTAGCCATCAAGTACTTAGTGTCAAGCCGCTACAGTTCCGGCCGCCGCTTCCCTCTGTTACTATGGCCATTGCCATGGACACGGCAGCCGTTGCCTTGGAGAGGGCGGTTGCTTCTGGTGAGCTGTGATGACATCATCACTGCACATCAAGTTACTCTGATGCCAGTCCTGATTGCAGCTGGGTGCCCTCCCTGGTGTGCATTACACTTAGAAACTGCTCATCGACTCAATCCTCGACAGGCCAGGTGGGCCTTATTCTTTTCTTGTTTTAACCTTATAGACTCTTACCTTCCTGGGACCAAGAATAAAAAGGCTGATGTCTTTCCCATCAGTTTCCTCAGTATAATGACTCTTCTGAAGCTCCTATCGAACACATCATTCCTCCCTCCTGTGTGGTTGCTCAGCTTAACACCTCTCTTCTTCAAAGGCTGCAACGTGCCCAGTCAAGAAAACCTTCTGAAGCCCCTGCAGATCCTGAGATCCATTATGTTCCTCCTAACTTTTGCACTCCTGTGATATCCTGGGTTCATGACAGCAAGCTATCAGGTCATCCTGGTTTGACAAGAACCTTTAAACTTGTTTCCCAACATGTTTGGTGGCATACCGTGAAGTCGGACTCTCAGGAGTATGTCAAGGCTTGTCAGACTTGTGCTGTTAATAAGACTCCCGGATCCCTACCTCATGGCCTACTTCAACCATTGTCCATACCCAAACAACCATGGACACACATTGCGATAGATTTTGTTGTAGATCTCCCTTCTTCTGACCATCATACAGTAATCTGGGTTGTGGTGGATCAGTTCTCCAAATTTGTTCATTTTGTACCCTTACCTAATCTACCTACAGCCCAAGAATTGCAGACGTTACACATGGTATAACTGTAAATATTGTCTCTGACAGAGGACCTCAATTTGTTTTGACTTTTGGACAAGCCTTTGAAAATAGCTTGGAACCACTGTTTCTTTTCCTCTAGTAATCATCCCCAGACTAACGGGCAGACGGAGAGAACAAATCAGGATCTTGAAGCCTATCTCAGAGCATATGCAAATTCACAGCATACTAATTGGGCTGGGTTGTTGCCCCTAGCTGAACTGGCAAAGAACAGTCATTCGCATTCTTCTCTACAATGCTCTCCTTTCCAGGCCGCAGCTGGTTATCAACCTCATGTTTTTCCTCTTTCTACTCAGTCTACAGGAGTCCCTGCCACAGAACATCGCTTCACTGACCTCACTACCCATTGGCAATGAATACGCTCTCAGTTAAACTCAACTGTCTCTAGATATAAGAGGTTTGCCGACTATAATCAAGCTAATATTTGTGCCTTTTCTAAAGGTAATTGTTTCTGCTTCTCTACCCGACATAATCACTTACACCAACCTTTTAAAAAATTAGGACCTCAAGATATTGGTCCTTATAAAGTACTCAAAAGACTTTCTCTTGTTGCCTACAGAGTGGCCTTGCCTAAGGCCTTGCACATTCAGCCGGTCTTTCAAATCTCCCTGCTCAATCCCTACATCACAAATAGATATATTCGACTCAGACGTCCTCCTCTTCCACTCCTGATTCATGGTGAACCGGAGTATGAGGTTGCTAAGATCCTGGACTCCAGAATCAGGCAGGCAATTCCAATACCTTGTGCACTAGAAGGGTTACTCTGTGGCGGAGCATTTCTGGGTCCCTGCCCGCGATGTGCATGCTTCATCTTTGGTATCCAGGTTCCATGCTGCTCACCATTTGAAGCCAACTCTGCTTCCCGGAGGGAACCCTTGATTGGGGGGCTATGTCACGCCGCTCTTCACGCTCCTCCTTGTGCCGCTCTGTTGCTATGGCTGTTGCTAGGGACGCAACGGTTGCTGTGGGTGTGCAATGTTTACGTCTTTGCCGCACACAAATTCCCCTCTCATGATGATCGGATCCTCTGAGTCTTCCTTGGTGTGAATATGCGCATATGTAAATACCTGCATTATATACCTACGCTGTCCAAGTATTGGACTTACATTGTGTGCTCCTGTGTGCTTATTTACTCCTGATACTTTGATTGCCTATATTGTTGCTGAACCCAGATTGCCTCTGACTACTCTCTTGCTTAACCCTTGAACTGCGGATACATTGGATTGCCTAATTGTTTATGAACTCTGCTTGCCTCTGACTACACTCTTGTTTAACCCCTGAACTGCTGATATCTTGGATTGCCTAATTGTTGCTGAACTATGCTTGCCTCTGACCACTCTCCTGTTTAATACCTGAACTGCTGATACCTGGATAGCCTACTTTTTGCTGGACTCTGCTTGTCTCTGATCATCCTCTGCCTTACCCTTTTTTGCTGTGAAGGACTGCCCTGTCTACCGTGAATGTTGCTTACCTTATTTCTTACCTCTCACTTTGTTCTGGGATATTTCCTTATCCTTCCACTTGACACTGGGATAAGAAGACTACTGTCCAAGTTTGGTCTGATAGGGAAATATCCCATGAGCATTACACAGACTGTCTGCCAGTACTTAAGATGGGGGTAACTATTAGGGTGTGGGTAGGGAAGAGAGCTGTTTAAGAGGGATCAAGGAGGGATCAAGGGGTGAGGAATGTCAGATGGGAGGCTGATCTCTACACTAAAGCTAAAATTAACCTTACAATGAAACTTATTAACCCCTTCAATGTTGGGAATAATAAAAGTGTGATACACAGCTGCAATTGGAAGCCTTCTAATTACCAAAAAGAAATGGTAAAGCCATATATGTCTGCTATTTCTGAACAAAGGGGATGCCAGAGAAGCTTTTACAACCTTTTTGCCAAGATTGCCCAAGCTGTTTGTAAACAGAAACCTAAAGTTTGTGAAAAAGTTAATGATTTCTTTTTACTTGATCGCATTTGGTGGTGAAATGCTGGCATGAAATATACCAAAATGGTGTCAGGGTGCCAGGAATCAGACTGAGACAAGAAGTGCAAAAATAATCACACCTTTATCAATAGCAAAAAATAATTAAAAGTCCACAAGTCAAATAACAAGCCAGGAGTGAAAACCAGAGCTGGTAGTCAGATGAGCCGAGTCAGGAGCCAAAGCGAGTAGTCAGATGAGCCGGAATCAGGAATAAGGAGAACAGCAGAGTCAAGAACAAGCCAGGGATCAGGAACCAGGAGGGGCGTCAGAGAGCCAGGTAATACACAGGAACAGGAACTCTCACAAACAGGTCTGAGACAACGCAAGGGCAAAGCATACTGAACAGAGGCCCTTTAAATAATAATCAATGACATCACAATTCTGAGACTGCAATCTGTCTCACATGGATGATGTACACCAGTCTGGCCATAAAAGGGCATGCAGGAAATGAGCAGCATCACACACTATACACCAGAGTCAGCAAGAGAGGTGAGTAAAATGGCTGCCAGCAGCACATAACAAACAAAGCAGGGAAAAAAACCCTGACAGTACCCTCCCCTCAACGACCCCTCCTCCGCGGGAGGACAAAAGGCTTATTGGGGAAATGGGTATGGAAGGCACGGAGCAGGGTGGGAGCATGAACATCAGAGGAGGGAACCCATGAATGCTCCTCCTGACCGTAACCCCTCCAGTGAACCAAATAGTGTACGCAGCCCCTGGACATACGAGAGTCAATAATGCTGCTGACCTCATATTCTTCATGGTTATCAACAAAGATAGGACGGGGACGAGGCAACACAGTGGTAAACCGATTACAAACCAATGGTTTCAAGAGAGAGACATGAAAAACATTGGAGATGTGCATTGCAGGAGGAAGGTCAAGAGCGTAGGACACAGGATTGACCCGTCATAGTATTCGAAAAGCACCAAAATAACGGGGAGCCAGCTTATTGGAAGGCACACGAAGGTTCAAGTTGTGGGAGGACAGCAAAACCCAGTCACCAACCTGGTAGGATCAGCCTGGAACTTTTGGCACTGCATAGAACGATTAAGGCAATCCTGAATCTGCACCCACGTGGAACGGAGTTGCCGGAGATGCTCCTTTAAAGCCGGAATACCCTGAGACATAAATGAATCGGGCAACAAGGATGGTTGAAACCCATAATTCGCCATAAACAGGGATAACTTGGAGGAAGCATTAATAGCACTATTATGAGCAAACTCTGCCCAAGTTAACAGTTCAGACCAATTATTGTGGTGATCTGAGACATAGCAATGGAGGAACTGTTCCAGAGCTTGATTAGACAGTTCCACAGCCCCATTGGATTGAGGGTATGCCGAGGAGAAGGAAAGTTGGATCCACATTTGAGCACAAAAGAAACTCCAAAATCTGGAGACAAACTGGTCCGACACTATCTCCTTGTTTAACCCATGTAAACGGAAGACCTCCCGGACAAAAATTTAAGCAAGCTCCTGAGCGGTAGGCAGCTTCTTCAAGGGAATGCAATGTGACATTTTAGAAAAACGGTCAACCACCATAAGGATAACAGTATTGCCTTTGGAAACAGCAGCTCAACAATTAAGTCCATGGAAAGATGTGTCCAAGGACGCTCACCATTAGCAATAGGTTGAAGTAGACCCACAGGAAGATGTCGAGGAGTCTTATTCTGTGCACAAACTGAGCAGGATGCAACATACGCAGTAGAACGAAGACCTGGCCACCAGAATTGTCGAGTGACAGATCAAATCATTTGGTTCTTGCCTGGGTGACCTGCGGATTTAGGATAGTGGTAAGTTTGCAAAAGTTTAGTTTGAATATTCTCAGGAACAAAACACTTACCACTAGGTTTCTCAGGAGGTGCATTGGTTTGTGCAGCCAGGATCTCCTCCCCCAAGGGAGAAGTCAAATTAGTACGTATGGTAGCCAAAATATGGTCAGGAGGTATAACTGGAGTAGGTACAGACTCCTCCTTGGACAGAGGTGAAAATTGTTGAGAAAGGGTATCAGCCCTAACATTCTTACTACCAGGCAGGTAGGAGACCACATAATTAAACTGAGACAAATATAGCGCCCATCTGGCCTGTTGGGGTGACAAACGTTTTGCTTCAAATAGATAAGTTAAATTCTTTTGGGCAGTAAGAATGAGCACTGGTACGATAGTACCCTCGAGAAGATGCCTCCATTCCTTGAGTGCCAATATTATGGCCAGTAATTCCCTGTCGCCAATTTCATAATTGCACTCCGCTGGAGATAATTTCTTAGAGAAGAAACCGCATGGATGCAAGGAACCATCAGGTGTAGGACGTTGAGACAAGAGGGCACCTACTCCAGTCTCAGACGCATCGACCTCAAGAACAAAAGTCAGGGCAGGGTTAGGATGAGTAACGTAAAAATAAGCAAGGACAGTCCAGCACAACAGACCACTGCACGCCAACCAGGTCTCCACCACCAAGACCAAATAGAATCCAGAAAAGTCCAAAAAAGGATGGCAGCAAAATGTGGTATATAGTAATTTATTGAGCACAAGGACAGCAACGTTTTGGGAGCCAACCTCCCTTATTGTCTGCTATTTCTGAACAAAGGAGATGCCAGAGAAGCTTTTACAACCTTTTTGCCAAGATTGCCCAAGCTGTTTGTAAACAGAAACCTAAAGTTTGTGAAAAAGTTAATTATTTTATTTTACTTGATCGCATTTGGTGGTGAAATGGTGGCATGAAATATACCAAAATGATGTCAGGGTGCCAGGAATCAGACTGAGACAGAAGTGCAAAAATAATCAAACCTTTATTAATAGCAAAAAATAATAAAAAGTCCACAAGTCAAATAACAAGCCAGGAGTGAAAACCAGAGCTGGTAGTCAGATGAGCCGAGTCAGGAGCCGAAGCGAGTAGTCAGATAAGCCGGAATCAGGAAAAAGGAGAACAGCAGAGTCAGGAACAAGACAGGGATAAGGAACCAGGAGGGACGTCAGAGAGCCAGGTAATACATAGGAACAGGAACTCTCACAAACAGGTCTGAGACAACGCAAGGGCAAAGCATACTGAACAAAGGCCCTTTAAATAATAAGTGATGACATCACAATTCTGAGACTGCAACCTGTCTCACATGGATGATGTGCACCAGTCTGGCCATAAAAGGGCATGCAGGAAATGAGCAGCATCACACACTATGCACCAGAGTCAGCAAGAGAGCTGAGTAAAATGGCTGCCAGCAGCACATAACAAACAAAGCAGGGAAAAAACCCTGACAGTACCCTCCCCTCAATGACCCCTCCTCTGCGGGAGGACAAAAGGCTTATTGGGGAAATGGGCATGGAAGGCATGTAGGAGGGTGGGAGCATGAACATCAGAGGAGGGAACCCATGAATGCTCCTCCTGACCGTAACCCCTCCAGTGAACCAAATAGTGTACGCAGCCCCTGGACATACGAGAGTAAATAATGCTGCTGATCTCATATTCTTCATGGTTGTCAACAAAGATAGGACGGGGATGAGGCAACACAGTGGTAAACCGATTACAAACCAATGGTTTCAAGAGGGAGACATGAAAAACATTGGAGATGCGCATTGCAGGAGGAAGGTCAAGAGAGTAGGACATAGGATTGACCCGTCATAGTATTCGAAAAGCACCAACATAACGGGGAGCCAGCTTATTGGAAGGCACACGAAGGTTCAAGTTGCGGGAGGACAGCAAAACCCTGTCACCAACCTGGTAGGATCAGCCTGGAACTTTTGGCACAGCAACGTTTCGGGAGCCAACCTCCCTTAATCATACAATAAAAAACACTGATACAAAGTGTATTTATATACCCTACCACCACAAGAGGGCAGTAATGAGTATTTACAAAGTTAACTATTTCATATACTTAACACTAAACAATCCTTAAAACAGTGTTAAATGAACTTAACAGAAAACAGAAGCATATGTAGATATTTCTTGTAAATCATGCACAAATTATAACCAAAAATGTATATACAGAGGTTACAAAGGTTACAGAAATGTACTCCTCCAGATTCACATAACCTTAAAATTAAAAGGAATTCAAATATGCTTTAGCAAGAAGTCAGCTATTGAGAGTTTGGCGAATTGTAACTGATGAAAATTTATTTGACCTCTGATTGAGGGAAATGAGGGATCACTTTATTGAGAGAGGCTACCCCCAGACTCTTATTGAAAATGAAATGGATGCTATATCACACATTCCAAGAGAGAGCCTTTTAAGCTCCAAAAGGGACAAAAAGTCCAAGAGTCAGCAGATAGTCTTTGTCTCTGAGTGTAATTCTCAAAGCCACTTAATACAAAACATCATTAAAAAACACTGGGGGATTTTAAAACAATGTAACCCCAATGTATTAGAATTTGCTGATATACCAATGCAAGCCTTTAAAAGAGGGGCTAACATCCATCAAAAGCTAATAAGATATGATATTGGGCCTGTAAACGTGCTTGATAAGCAAAGATATTTAACTGCTAAAAACAATGGCTGCTTTCCCTGTCTTGGTTGTTCCTGTTGTGGAAATATGACCAAAGGGTCATTCTTTCCATCCTAAATCTGGTAAAAGATATGAAATTAAGGGCTTCCATACTTGTAATACCCAATATGTGATATATCTTGTTAAATGCCCTTGTGGGTGTGGCTATGTGGGCGAGACTACTCGCTCTGTCAGAGATAGAATTATTAAACACAAGAGTTCCGTTAGGAATAACAATTTACTTGCCCCCATCTCGTGTCACTTCTCAAAAATGGGACATGCTGTTAATCAGCTACGTTTTCAGATCATTGACGTTGTTCCTAGACCAAGGAGGGGTGGGGACAGAAATGTATTATTTAAACAAAGGGAATGCTTTTGGATTTATGAATTAAGTACTAGGGAACCTGATGGGATGAATAGGGATTGGGATCTTTCTGTATTTTTGTAAAAATTGCAAAAACATAAATATACATTCCTTTTTATGTCTCCATATTTATATATACTCTTTGACATTTCATGATATTTTCCCTGTTCTTGCTAGAATTACTTCACGCTGAAGGTATTGGTTTGATAAAATTTCAGGTAAACCATATTTGAATTCCTTTTAATTTTAAGGATATGTGAATCTGGAGGAGTGCATTTCTGTAACCTCTGTAACCTCTGTATATACATTTTTGGCTATAATTTGTACATGATTTACAAGAAATATCTACATATGCTTCTGTTTTCTGTTAAGTTCATTTAACACTGTTTTAAGGATTGTTTAGTGTTAAGTATATGAAATAGTTAACTTTGTAAATACTCATTACTGACCTCTTGTGGTGGTAGGGTATATAAACACACTTTGTATCAGTGTTTTTTTTTTTTTTGCATGATTAAGGGAGGTTAGCTCCCGAAATGTTGCTGTTTTTGTGCTCAATAAATTACTATATACCACATTTTGCTGCTATCCTTTTTTGGACTTTTCAGGGTTAGGATGATCCAGAACTGGAGCGGCAGCAAAGGCAGTTTTAAGACTATCAAAGGCCTTAATGGCAGTAGGCGACCAATGGAGTGGATCATTCTCTTTACGGGTCATGTCTGTGATAGGTTTGACCAAGGAAGAAAAGTTTTTAATAAACTTTCTATAGTAATTGGCGAACCCCAAAAACCATTGAATAGACCGAAGACCAACTGGGCGAGGCCACTGCAGAACTGCAGACAACTTGTCAGGATCCATGGAGAACCCTGCAACAGAGATAGCATAACCTAGGAATGTTACTTTAATTTGATGGAACTCACATTTCTCGAGTTTACAAAACAGGCCGTTCTCACGTAGTCTCTGAAGAACCTGTGTAACATCAGAACGATGAGCCTCAAGCGTGGGTGAGTGTATGAGGATGTCGTCTAAATACACCACAACACACTGTTGCAACATATCTCGTAGGACATAAATAATAAATTCCTGGAAAACAGCAGGAGCATTACATAGGCCAAAGGGAATTACAAGATACTCATAATGCCTGCTCCTGGTGTTAAATGCTGTTTTCCATTTGTGGCCCTCCTTGATCCTAACGAGATTGTACGCTCATCTCAAATCAAGTTTAGAAAAGAAGGTAGCTCCCTTGAGGCAGTCAAAGAGTTCCGTAATGAGCGGAATAGGGTAAGCATTCTTAATGGTAAGACAATTAAGACCCCTATAATCGATGCATGGTCTTAACTTGCCACCCTTTTTCTTCACAAAGAAGAACCCATCCCCTGCAGGAGAGCAGGATTTGCAGATTATCCCCTGCAACAAAGCATCAGCAACATACTCCTCCATAGCACAATTCTCCGCAACAGACAAAGGGTAAACCCGGCCCCGAGGAGGAATGGCTCCGGGTTGCAGGTCTATGGAACAATTGTAAGACCATTGAGGAGGCAACGTACCGGCATGCACCTTGTCTAGGAATGTCTAGGAACTCTCGGTACTCCTCTGCCAATTGAGATACTGAAAGAAGTGCACAAGACTTTAACTGGTTTCCGAAGTCAGGTGGAAATACATTGCGGATAGCACGATAAAATTTCGGACCTGCGCCAGTCGAGACTGGGATTGTGCTTTTGGAGCCAGGGATAACCCAGAACAACTGGAAAATGCAGAGAATTTATCACCTGGAACTAGAGGGTTTCAAAATGGAGAGCCCCAACAGCCATGGATAACAGAGCGGTCTCGTGAGTAACGAGTGCGGGCTGAAGAGGCCTGCCATCAATGTCCTCAATAGCAAGCAGAACGGACCAAGGCAAAACAGGAATGGAGTGCTTTGATGCAAAAGCACTGTCGATGAAATAGCCCGCAGCACCGGAGTCAACAAGAGCCTGGGTGACTATGGAAAAGTCCACCCAGGAAAGGACAACTGTGACCAAAGGTTTCAACTTTAGCGGTTCCGGGGAAGAGGATAAACCAACCAAGGTCTGCCCCAACAGGACCTTAGGTGTGAGCATTTTTCTGGCCATGTAGGACAAGACTTCAAAAGGTGGCCCTGTAACCCACAATAGAGGCAGAGACCCTCCCTCCTCCTAAAGGCCCTCTCCGCAGCGGAGAGACGCATGAATCCCAACTGCATCGGCTCAACAGTACCTAGTTACTCGGGACGAGGAGGCATGGGAGGAGAGGGAGACATGGGTGGGAATGAACACGTAGGAGACAACGGAACAGGAGGCTTTTGCAAGCGCTCTTTGAAAGAGGGCCTCTCTCTGAGTCTGATATCAATTAGGATCAAAAAAGACACCAAAGCCTCGAGATCCTCTGGTAAATCTCAGGCAGCAACTTCCTCTTTAATCGCATCAGAGAGCCCATGAAAGAAGGCGGCAACAAGGGCTTCATTGTTCCAACCTACCTCTGCGGCAAGCGTACGGAACTCAATGGCATACTGAGCAACAGATCTCGTACCTTGCTGAATGGACAAGAGAGCCGGAACACAAATTCAGGCCACAAATTCAGGGTAATTTGAAATCACAGGTTTATTAGACTCCCACAAGGGATTAGCCCAGGTAAGAGCTGTGTCAGAGAGTAACGAGATGAGAAATCCCACCTTAGCTCTGTCAGAGGGAAACGCCTGAGGTAACATCTCAAAGTAAATGCCCACCTGGTTCAAAAACCCTCTGCACTGAATAGGATCACCTCCATATTGCTGAGGTAGAGGTGCAGAACCGGACATGCTTCTGGTAGGACTAGATGCAGCAGCGGAAACAGGAGCAGCCATAATTTGCGGAACACTTTGGTCCAAATGTGCAGTTTGAGTCAGCAGGGTTTGCAGGGCTAGTGCAAATTGATCCAAGCGCTGATCCTGTTCATCCATCCTAGAAATGATGGTAGGTAAAGGTGGATTATTTGCACCATCAGGATCCATGGCCCTCACGTAATGTCAGGGTGCCAGGAATCAGACAGACAGAAGTGCAAAAATAATCACACCTTTATTAATAGAAAAAATAATAAAAAGTCCACAAGTCAAATAACAAGACAAAAGTCAAAACCAGAGCTGGTAGTCAAACGAGCCGAGTCAGGAGCCAAAGCGAGTAGTCAGACGAGCCGGAATCAGGAACAAGGAGAACAGCAGAGTCAGGAACAAGCCAGGAATCAGGAACCAGGAGGGACGTCAGACAGCCAGGTAATACACAGGAACAGGAACTCTCACAAACAGATCTGAGACAACGCAAGGGCAAAGCATACTGAACAGAGGCTCTTTAAATAATAAGTGATTACATCACAATTCTGAGACTGCAATCTGTCTCACATGGATGATGTACACCAGTATGGCCATAAAAGGGCATGCAGGAAATGAGCAGCATCACACACTATGCACCAGAGTCAGCAAGAGAGGTGAGTAAAATGGCTGCCAGCAGCACATGGCAAACAAACTGAAGTAGATCAATACTATTGGTTGTCTACTAAAAAAATATATATATATAGTTTTGAGAGGTAAATATAAAAAAGGCTCTTTTTCTGTTTAAATGTAGTGATGGCAAAAAAGAAAAAAATGCTCTGGTCTTTTGGGGAAGTTCATGGGGTCGATTTATCAACATGTAAAGCTGCTAATTCCACACAAGCCTTTAGGCTCGCCGGAATCAGGAGTTTAGAAGCAGCGGTCATAACTCATCCTCCACTTCTGAGGCGGCGGACAGCAACCATTCCGATCAGATACGATCGGGATGATTGACACCCCCTGCTAGTGGCCGCAAATGTGCAGGGGGCGGTATTGCACAAGCATTTTACGAGAGCGTATGTTGTCAGCATTTATCGATGTGTGCCAGACATAATCCGCTATAGCGGATCATATCCACCCGCAGAATGATAAATTGGCCCCTTAGTCTGAAATCCCCCGTCCTTAAGGGGTTAAATGCATTCATCCAATTAGTAATGCACGTGCCTAATAAACATTTTAATAAGCTCATTTTGTTCTCTTCATATTCAAGTGCATTATAACATTTAATATGAAACTATAACACAAAATATTGCAAAAATACAGAGCAATTTATAATGATTCTGAATACATTTAGCTGGAGGTATGGTATGTGCCACATATGTAATTCTGTACTATACAACTTAATGTGTCCCAAATTATACTATAAGGAATAGGTGACTAATTTAATTAACAATCAACAATAACTTTTATATGTTATTTTTTTTAATGGAATTATATTAATCAATACCAAAAAACAACTATTTTATAATGTATAAGACAAGTTTTAAAATACCAACATAATCCATATATATTTCAATATGAATTCTATTTAAAGGGACATTGTACTGTAAATATGGATTCTCCTTTAAGGCGTTTCCAATGGCTTGTTATAATAGCTGTGGAGTATAAAAATGTATAGGAATGTTTCTTTAGGGGTTTTATATATTTATATAAACTAGCTGGATTTGCTATTTCCAGTAAAATGTAACAAAAACAATTAGGGGCTAATTTATCAATGTCTGTACGACATGATACGCTGTAGCGTGTCATGTCTAACAGACATCTCTGAATGCTGAAAGCATACGCTGGCGGAATTTAACATTGCACAAGCAGTTCATGAGAACTGCTTGTGCAATGCCGCCCCCTGCAGATTCGCGGCGTCTAGCAGGGGTGTCAATCAGCCCAATCATACAGGATTGGGCGGATTGCAGACCATAGCCTCAGAGGCTGCGGTCTTAAGACCGCTGCTTCATAACTGCTGTTTTCGGCAAACCTGAAGGCTCACATGGAAACAGAGGCATCAAGTTCATTTGGGAGCTTGATAATTCGGCCCCTTAGAATGAATATTTTAGTACTTATCTCTCTTACCTTCCACTGGGGTTGTAATTTCTTCTCCTGGTTATGTTTAAATAACTTTTCCATAGCTAAGACTTAATTATGTAATTTTTAGTATAGGATGGGATTAAACAGGCAAATGATAATGGTGATAGTGAATAGGGGTTTAGGAGTAATCAACCCCTTGTTACCCCTTGCTCTTGTAGAGTCTCAGGGCAGAGGTGTATTGGTGTAGTGATATGCCCCTGTCTGTCACACTTTTTAAGTCTCCTTTTAACACACACCAGGGATCTGTGAGGAAGAGTCGGGATTAGTGCAGCTCTCCAGCATGCTAGAGGAATATTCAGTATTCATGTATTTTAAACAAATGCCAAATAGCACAGCAGTCGAATATTCATAAAACAACAATTTCTGAATATTTGTCCGAAAGATTCATCTGAACAAAATGTTTCGCCCGTGCACATGTCTAATGGAAATAATAGCATATACACCTTATCTAAAAATAAAGAAAAGTATGAAAAACATTGTTTTTAGCCATATGTTTTCATATTTTCTCTTTATAAAAATTATTTGTGCCTAGTAGTGGATACATTTGAGAAAGTTTGCATTTGTGTAGGTTTTGTCATGTGAGTAGTTAGTTGGAAAGAGGATTCATGTGATCACAATTAATACTCTCTCTTTCCATATTTTAAATATTAGTCATCTGGGTAGAAAAGTATTACTTGTTCTGGGTAGAAAATCTGGGTTGA
Organism: Bombina bombina; assembly: GCF_027579735.1. Taxonomy (NCBI): domain Eukaryota; kingdom Metazoa; phylum Chordata; class Amphibia; order Anura; family Bombinatoridae; genus Bombina; species Bombina bombina. The sequence goes on along the minus strand of NC_069500.1, from coordinate 103,133,773 downwards.
ATATTAATGGGAAGAAACCACAGATTGTTTTTATCTTTTGTTTTAGAGAAAGTTAATTAGTGTATGTGCGAGGAAATGTGCAACACAGGTATAAACCAAGTGAAAGGATTTGTGTCCTGATCTTAAAACCCCCAAATTGTCTTTCATGATTTGAATAGAACATGCAATTTTAAAAAAAGCTTTCCAATTTACTTCTATTATCAAATTTGCTTCATTATCCTTTGCTGAAGGAACAGGAACAGCATTGCACTACTGACAGCTATCTGAACACATCTAGCTAGCCAATCACAAGAAACAAATGTGTGCTGGCACCAATCAGCAGCACAAGTGTTGGATATTTGCATATTCTTTTTAAACCATGGATACCAAGAGAACAAAGCACATTTGAAAATGGAAGTGATTTCAAAGTGTCTTAAAATTACATTCTGAATCCTGCAAGTGAATTTTTTTACTTTCCTGTCCCTTTGATGTGTATTTGATAAGGGGTGCCTAACTGTAGATTTTAGTGTAAGCCTAGCCTTCCTGCACTTATCAGTTTATATGGTTTAATGAGGATAAAAAAATGTTTTTCCTTCCCATAGAAAATGTGTTGCTGCTTTATTTAGGAAATATATGTCCTTTTTCAGTAGATTGAGAAACAGGCTAAAATAATTTAGCAGCTTGGGAAAAATTATCATTTTGATACATTTGATTCACTCAGATTAAGGTAACATGATACCTACATATGTAAAAATATTTACCATTTCTGAATGTTGGCTAATAATTTTGAGTTTCTTCCACTAAGTCTGGCTTATTATATTTAACATGGAATCTCTGAAAGATCTTCTTCAAATCCTGGATGTAGAACAAGAAGCATAATATATTTATTTATTCATGCTTTACACATATTTGTATTTTTTCCATCTTCTTGTCATCACTAATAAACCCAAACACATTGCACACTATCCCTTTTTGACAGCCAGGTAGTATAACACGCAAGCTCATTTCTTGAAATAAGCCTTTGCAAAATGTCAAGCATGCAGCACAACATTTGGGTTTTTTAATCATGTCTCATACAGTGAAATATTGGAGCTAAACCACATTTGAAGGCCTCTAAACACACCAAGGAATTGGCATGCTGGCTGCAAAATGGGATTTCACATAAATATTTAAATAGTCATTTGTAATACTCAGTCATCAAACGTTCATTAGTCAACGTTGATCCATTTTTTGCATATAAATTATTTTTTTATTATTTTATTTCCCCGAAGGTCTCAGTTTTCTTTACAACCATTCGTTTAACCTTATGTTTTCTATTCCAGCAGCCATTCCATTAGCTGGTAATTCAGACTCTTAATGATATTCAGATTAATTGACTGCAGTTTTTTTCTCCCATTGGTTATAATTCTAAATGTAACTGTATTTGCACTAACTTCAGGACTTCGGATATTATGACCTTGTTAAAGGGACATTCCACTGTGGGTTTTTTTAACCCCATAACAACCGAGGATGTGCCAGGTACGTCTTCCAAAAAAACGTCTGTTAATGACCATGCACGTACCTGGCTCGTCCTCGGTCAAATTGAGCGCTGGAATCGATCGCAATTACTTCTAGCCGCTCTCAGGGTATTGCATCGATGCATCATGCAATATCCTTTAGGCAGTAACCGATGCAGAGAGGGCCATGAGGGAAAGGCAACTGGGAGGGGGGTAGGGTAATAGGGGGGGGGGCATCTACACTACAGAAAAAATAGATTTTACTTTTTTTTTAAAAGTATAGCAAAGTTGGTACTGACAGACAGCTGCCAGTACCTAAGAAGCCGACTAATAGGCAGAAGGGGAGGGTTAGAGATCTGTTTGGGGGATCAGGGAGGTGGAAAGCTAAGGGGGGAATCTTAAAATAAGGGAAACAATAATCATTAAAAAAAATTAAATATTTTTTTACTGGTAGAAAGTCTGGGAGGCTAATCTCTAAACTAAAGCTAAAATGAACCCTACAAGCTACCAAATTAACCCCTTCACTGCTGGGCATAATACAAGTGTGGTGCGCAGCTGTATTTAGCGGCCTTCTAATTACCAAAAAGCAATGCCAAAGCCATATAATTCCAGACAAGCATTTGCAACCATTTGTGCCATGATTGGACAAGTACAGTGAGAAACCTAAAGTTTGTGAAAAAGTTAACGTTTTTTTTTTATCTGATCGCATTTTGGCGGTGAAATGGTGGCATGAAATATACCAAAATGGGCCTAGATCAATACTTTGGGTTGTCTTCTAATATATATATATATACATATATATATATATATATACATATATATATATATATATATATATATATTCATGTGAAGGATTATTCAAGGATTCCTGAAAGATATCAGTGTTACAATGTAACTATTGCTAATTTTGACAAAAAATTGTTTGGAAATAGTGCTACTTGTACTTTTTGCCCTATAACTTGCAAAAAAAGCAAAGAGCATGTAAACATTGGGTATTTCTAAACTCAGGACAAAATTCAGAAACTATTTAGCATGGGTGTTTTTTGGTGGTTGTAGATACATTTTGGGGGTCAAAGTTAGAATTTTTTTAATTAAAATAATGGTATCTTTAGAAAGTCCATTTAATGGCGAGAAAAACAGTATATAATATGTGTGGGTACAGTAAATGAGTAAGAGGAAAATTACAGCTAACCACAAACAGCAGAAATGTAAAAACAGCCCTGGTCCTTAACGGTAAGAAAATTGAAAAAAGGTCTGGTCAGTAAGGGGTTAAACTTTTTGCAGAGAAGTCACACATTTATCTTTATTAGAGATGTGGAGAAAACAATTTATTAAACATAAAATGTTGCTTTTATTCACTCATATTGTTTTTTAGAATGCGTCTCAGTAAGCTTCAAAATGCCCCTAATGAAAAACTTGCCGCTTCTTCTTTTGCATGCTGCTAATGTTAGTCAATCACTGTCTTTATGCAATTTATTTGGTATCTTGAGTGTGCGCCCTCTAATGCGCATTAACTATGTTTTACTGCGTCTCACATAATGTTGTAGGTAGCTGAAAGAGCCCTTTAAAACTCTTGAAATGAAGCAGCTTATTGTCCACAATATGAAGTGGCGAGCTGTCAAATTACCAGAGGGAAGTGGAGATGAGTGGGTTAGCGTGAAGTTGTAAATGGACTGCGTACGTTGTCAATGAGCGCTACTAACGGTCATTCACAAGGTGCATTTATAGTCGTATATAAATGCAATCAAGCTCATTGGCTAAGGTAAAAAAAAAAAAAGGGCAGAACATTAGAATTTGAAATATTTACAGTAAAGCACAGTAAAACATAAAAAATATAAAAATTTTGTAAATATTAATTTTTAAACGTATTTGTCTGGGAAGTGTGTATATATAAATATATATATATATATATATATATATATATATATATATATATATATATATATATATATATATATAAGTACTCCAGCAGAGCACACTCTCACCTCCAGAACAGCTACCAGGGTGCAAGCAAGCAAATTCGAAATCCAAATGCAAACCCACACTTTTCAACCTCAAACAGTGTGAGGTATGTTTGAAGCACGTACAAACAATAAGATCTAACAATGGAGTTCAGGATGAAAAGTTTTCCAGGCGGTCTCCCACAATCAATGGTGATCGTCCCATATGAGATGGAGGAGTCCTATTTGGTCTGCAATAAAAGAGTTTCACAATCAGAGAATAAAATGCAACAAGAAAACCGTCACAATACCACACCAGCTGTTCGATGTGCAGCTGGCTCAGATACAGCTGATCGTAGTGGCGTGGCCTTAAACGTTTCGTAGGAAATCTCCCCACTTCGTCAGAGGCATTTTACCATATATCCTTTTTCACGTACAACCTGATGGGGCGCTCTTAATTGTTGTATATTTGTAGTTTCCAATATACTCATGGAACCCCCACAAGAAGTGTTACTAAGGATAATGTTAAATAAAGTAACTTTTTCCATGGGAGAAGAAAAACATGTACTTATCTGGTTATGTCATTTCCTCTAAAAGTATTATCTTCATTTAAATGTTTCTCTGTGTTTTCTGCCAATATTTTAGCATACGCTTATTTGCTATTACATAATGTTCTGATTTTGTGCTACACATGAACATAACAGCAAATGCAATGAGTCTTTTTTTATTTTTATTTTGACTTATGTAGCCTTACTATGGGCCATATTACAAGTGGCTCTCGCACTAACTGTGCTGAAAGTAAACTTTTAACGAGGGCAGGTTGTTGCACGTATTACAAGTTGAGAGAAAAAAAACGTAAACCGATGCACGCTAACTCCAAGACGGTCAGGGTACCAGGAACCAGACAGAGACATAAAATGCTAAATTAATCACACCTTTATTAAAAATATAACAAAAAAAATTATAGCGAGTCAAAAAGCCAAAAGTCAGGAGTCAAAGCCAGAGCAGATAGTCAGAAAACCCGGGTCAGTAACCAAAGCGAGTAGTCAGGAACTAGCCAGGGATCAGTAACCAGAAGGGACGTCAAACAAGCCAGGTTCTACACAGAGGCAGGAACTCACAAAGAGATCAGAGGTAACGCAAGGGCAATGTCCCTAACATCGCCGACACCTACCTACATTTATTAATCCCTAATCTGCCGCCCCCAACGTTGCCACAAATTAACCCCAAAATCTAAGTCTAACCCTAACCCTAACACCCCCTAACTTAAATATAATTTAAATACATCTAAGTAAAATTACTATTATTAACTTAATAATTCATATTTAAAACTAAATACTTACCTATAAAATAAACCCTAAAATAGCTACAATATAACTAATAGTTACATTGTAGCCATTTTAGGATTTATTTTTATTTTACAGGCAAGTTTGTATTTATTTTAGCTAGGTACAATAGTTAAAATAAGTACAAATTTACCTGTAAAATAAACCCTAACCTAAGTTACAATTACACCTACACTACACTATAATTACAATAATTGCCTAAACTAACTACAATTAATTACAATAAAATTAAATAAACTAAAGTATGAAAAAAAACCCCACTAAATTAAAGAAAGTAATACAATAATTACAAGTTTTTTTAAACTAATTAGACCTAATCTAATCCCCCTAAGAAAATAAAAAAGCCCCCCCAAAAAATAAAAATCCCTACCCTATACTAAATTACAAATAGCCCTTAAAAGGGCCTTTTGCTGGGCATTGCCCCAAAGTAATCAGCTCTTTTACCTGTAAAAAAAAAGACAATACCCCCCCAACATTACAACCCACCACCAACACACCCAGCCCTACTCTAAAACCCACCCAATCTCCCCTTAATAAAACCTAACACTAACCCCTTGAACATCACCCTACCTTGAGACGTCTTCACCCAACCGGGCAGAAGTGGTCCTCCAGACGGCCAGAAGTCTTCATCCGATCCGGGCAGAAGAGGACCTCCAGACGGCCAGAAGTCTTCATCCAGGCGGCATCTTCTATCTTCATCCATCTGGAGCGGAGCAGATCCATCTTCAAGCCATCCGACGCGGAGCATCCTCTTCCATCCAACGACTAACACTAAATGACGGTACCTTTAAGTGACGTCATCCAAGATGGTGTCCCTTTAATTCCGATTGGCTGATGGAATTCTATCAGCCAATTGGAATTAAGGTAGAAAAAAATCCTATTGGCTGATGCAATTAATAATATAATGTAGGTGTCGGCGATGTCGGGGCGGCAGATTAGGGGTTAATAAGTGTAAGATTAGGGGTGTTTAGACTCAGAGTTCATGTTAGGGTTTTTAGGTGTAGACATAAAATTATTTCCCCATAGGAATCAATGGGGCTGCGTTAGGAGCTGAACGCTGCTTTTTTGCAGGTGTTAGTTTTTTTTTCAGTCAGCTCTGCCCCATTGATTCCTATGGGGAAATCATGCATGAGCACGTTTAGCCAGCTCACTGCTACCAAAAGCAGCGCTGGTATTGAGGTGAGATGTGGAGCTAAATTCTGCTCTACGCTCACCTTTTTGCGGCTAAAGCCGGGTTTAAAAAAACCTGTAATACCAGCGTTATTTGAAGGTGAGCGGTGAGGGAAAACTGTGTGTTAGTCACGCACACCATTACTGACAAAAACTTGTAATCTAGCCGATTGCTTTTTGACTATGATTTAGGAGAGACTTTTGTTTTCTGCAAGGCACCAGGTTGTTTTCTGCAAGGCACACTGAGTACACCTATGCCCCACATGCATAGGTTTGACAGGGGTTTGGGTAAAAAAAAAAAAACAGCCCCAATTTTAGAAAAAATTAGTGAAATGTAAAAATCTGGCACAGTAAAAGTAAAAAATAAATGCAAAAAAACCCTTTAACAGTGAACATAACCAAAAAAAGAATAACAGCAAATTATTATTATTATTATTTTTTTAAATTGACCATTGCATGATACCGCTTGAAGTAGTCCCCAATGCAGAGTCCAGGCTGTCCAGGGCAATCAGGACAGTAATATATGGTGTCCCTTCTCTGCCCCCTCTTGGTACAGACTCTGCATTTTTTTGTGGTTTCTGCTTTGCGGCAGTAGGGGGGGATTTTAAAAATAAAATGGGTAGCCCCAACTCTGCTCTCTGCTCTCTGCCATCACCGCCCAAGGAGCAGGTGCATCTTGGTACAAAATCCCCAAAATGTTGTGAACAACAAAAAAGCGTTGTGGGTTGCAATCTGCATTAAATAAATTGCAACCTTTTTGTCCCAGGCCCTTGTCCTCCACATAATTAGGTAGGGCTGCAGCAGCTGATCTGCCAGATTAAACCCACCCATATGTCGGTTATAAGCCTTGATGCACACTGGCTAACTTATGATCTCAGCTCTGCCACATACAGAGACCTCCACTGTCCTCTCATTGTGGATGGTGGTAAGAAGGTATACAGCCTTCTTGTCTCTGTACTTAAGTGCCAACAGATCCTTTAGGTACAGAGCTGAGGTCTCCCCCCTTCATAGCCGTGTGCGTGCAAGTTGTCCTGAGAAACCTGTGTGGTTCTTTTTAATTGTACCGCAAGCTACTGTATCAAAGCAATACAGTAGCTTGAACAAAAGGACACTTGTATAATAATTAAGTAAGTACAAGTGGTACCCTTTGTTCATTTGGGGTAATATCAGGTCCCAGACAATCTTTCCAGTGGTTCCCATATGTTCTGGGCAACCTCGAGGGTCAAGGTGGCTATCCTTTCCCTCATACACCCGGAAGGCCTGAAAATACCCAGTCTCGCTCTCACAGAGCTTATACACCTTTACCCCATACCTGGAGCGCTTCGAAGGAATAAACTGCTTGAATCCCAGCCTTCCCTTATACTTCATAAGGGAATTAATCCATGCATATATTCCTTCCAGGTGTATAAGTCTCTGCAAACATGGCAGCAAAGTGGGTAATCCGGGGGCGGATTTTATACAGCTTGTCAAATTGGCGATGCTCACTATGGGGGCACAGGCTGTTGTCGCTGAAGTGCATGTAGAATCATTTCATACCTCTACCTCTTCATACTCTGGGAGAAAATGGGGGTAGAGCAGATGTGGCTACTGCTCCAGTAGGAGCGAATGGAGGGTTTCTTTATGATGCCCATCAGCATAGTCAATGCCCAGAATTTTTTAAATTCTGGCACATTGATAGGGGCCCATTGCTGCTTTGCCAAATATGTTTCAAGCTTTGCAGCACGGAACTGATGGGCATATAAATTAGTTTGGGTGACAATGTTCACAAATTCTTCATCGTCCAGAAACACCTCCAGAAACCTTTGGGGGCTAAATCCTGCAACATCTATATTGATGCCAGGATTTGATGTGAAGGGTCGGATATCTGGTCTCTGGAAATGAGGCGTTACCCACTCTTCACTGGCAATGGGAGCAACACGCCTCCTACTGGCAGGGGGGCTAGCAGGGGGGCTAGCAGCCACATATACATCACTATTAGTTGCATCTAATGATGTATCTGAGCATATGGCAGGGTCTAAATTGGGGTCTGAGTCAGACATAGAGGCATCTGGACCGTTTTTTGCAGGACGTATCCTATACATTGTCGCTCTTGTACACACCTATGTATAGACTACTGTTATGGGCCCCCAGCACTGCCACTGTATCTGGCACCAATGGTAGTTCCGCCCCTGACTGGCAATGTGCAAGGAATTTTTAAAGGCAGTTGTTTTTTAATAACATTTCATGGAGTGGTAGCTTAGCGAGATTGAAATGAGTCACGCTTGACTCAAATCTGTCCTTCATTTCCCACATCCAATTGCTCTCTTCATCCTGCCGCAACCACCTACGCAATATCTCCAAAATTTGTCTGTTTCTAAGTGCTGAAACTACTAAACAGCTAATCCACTCCCTGGTAATTTCCCGACTTGACTACTGTAACAACTTACTAACTGGCCTCCATCTCTCCCGCCTCTCTCCCCTCCAATCCATCCTTAATGCATCTGCCAGACTAATCCACCTCTCTCGATGCTCTGTTTCTGCTGCACCTCTCTGTGAGTCCCTTCACTGGCTTCCCATTCACAACAGAGTTAAATTCAAAATTCTCACCCTGACCTACAAAGCCCTCACCAATGCTGCCCCACCCTACCTGTCCTCACTTATCAACAAATACACTCCTGCCCACCCCCTAAGATCCAACAATGACCTGCTTCTTGCATCCTCTACCAACACCTCCTCTCATGCTAGACTACAGGACTTCTCTCGGGCTGCACCAACCCTCTGGAACGCACCTCCTCATGCTGTCAGACATGCCCCTAACTTCTCCTCCTTTAAACGTTCCCTAAAGACCTTTCTGTTCAGGGAAGCTTATCACCCGACTTATTAACATACTAACTTCACTTAACTAACAGCTGCCCTCTACCTCCTCACTAATATTATTCTCACCTTTGCAGTCCCCACCTCCTGTTTCCCATCCTACCCATCTAGATTGTAAGTTCCCACGCGTTGACAAGCAGCTGGTAAGCTTTTTTCCAATCTTCTAACACTAGTTTGGACAATTTGCACGTTATTTTATTTTTACAGGACAGTATCACTGAGGAAAGAAAAGGAAGCACTAGGATCAACAGGATCACCATCACAGAATTCTCACCATCAGGAAGCAAACTTTTGCTACACTACGAAACTTCTCTACACTAGGAAACAAGCCTGCTACACCACGACACTTCTCACCACCAGGAAACAAGTTTGTGTTTAACATTCATTGTTAGTGATGTTGCGAACATACAAATTTGGGTTTGCGAACGGCAAACACGAACTTCCGCAAATGTTCGTGAACGGGCGAACCAGGTGAACTGCCATAGACTTCAATAGGCAGGCGAATTTTAAAACCCACAGGGACTCTTTCTGGCCACAATAGTGATGGAAAAGTTGTTTCAAGGGGACTAACACCTGGACTGTGGCATGCCGGAGGGGGATCCATGGCAAAACTCCCATGGAAAATTACATAGTTGATGCAGAGTCTGGTTTTAATCCATAAAGGGCATAAATCCCATAACATTCCTAAATTGTTTGGAATAAAGTGCTTTAAAACATCAGGTATGATGTTTCGATCAGGTAGTGTAAGGGTTACGCCCGCTTCACAGTGCGCAGCGTAGGTGATATACCTGCCCTGACCATGCTTTGCAGACCAGGTATCAGTGGTCAGATGCACCCTTGCCCCAACACTGTGTGCCAGACATGCCATTATAGCAGACTTATATGGCTTTGGCGTTGCTTTTTGGTAATTAGAAGGCTGCTAAATGCCACTGTGCACCACACGTGTTTTATGCCCAGCAGTGAAGGGGTTAATTAGGGAGCATGTACGCAGCTTGTAGAGTTAATTTTAGCTTAATTGTAGTGTAGTAGATAACCCAAAGTATTGATCTAGGCCCATTTTGGTATATTTAATGCCACCATTTCACCGCCAAATGCGATCAAATAAAAAAAAATTGTTCACTTTTTCATAAACTTTAGGTTTCTCACAGAAATTATTTACAAACAACTTATGCAATTATGGCATACATGGTTGTAAATGCTTCTCTGGGATCCCCTTTGTTCAGAAATAGCAGACTTATATGGCTTTGGCGTTGCTTTTTGGTAATTAGAAGGCTGCTAAATGCCACTGCGCACCACACGTGTTTTATGCCCAGCAGTGAAGGGGTTAATTAGGGAGCATGTAGGCAGCTTGTAGAGTTAATTTTAGCTTAAGTGTAGTGTAGTAGACAACCCAAAGTATTGATCTAGGCCCATTTTGGTATATTTAATGCCACCATTTCACCGCCAAATGCGATCAAATAAAAAAAAATTGTTCACTTTTTCACAAACTTTAGGTTTCTCACAGAAATTATTTACAAACAACTTATGCAATTATGGCATAAATGGTTGTAAAAATGCTTCTCTGGGATCCCCTTTGTTCAGAAATAGCAGACTTATATGGCTTTGGTGTTGCTTTTTGGTAATTTGAAGGCTGCTAAATGCCACTGCGCACCACACATGTTTTATGCCCAGCAGTGAAGGGGTTAATTAGGGAGCATGTAGGGAGCTTGTAGAGTTAATTTTAGCTTAAGTGTAGTGTAGTAGACAACCCAAAGTATTGATCTAGGCCCATTTTGGTATATGAAATGCCACCATTTCACCGCCAAATGCGATCAAATTTAAAAAAAACTTAAATTTTTTCGCAATTTTAGGTTTCTCACTGAAATTATTTACAAACAGCTTGTGTAATTATGGCACAAATGGTTGTAAATGCTTCTCTGGGATCCCCTTTGTTCAGAAATAGCAGACATATATGACTTTGGCGTTGCTTTCTGGTAATTAGAAGGCCGATAAATGCTGCTGCGCATCACACGTGTATTATGGCTAGCAGTGAAGGGGTTAATTAGGTAGTTTGTAGGGAGCTTGCAGGGTTAATTTTAGCTTTAGTGTAGAGATCAGCCTCCCACCTTACACATCAGACCCCCTGATCAGTCCCAAACAGCTCCCTTCCCTCCCCCACCACACAATTGTCCCCGCCATCTTAAGTACTGGCAGAAAGTCTGCCAGTACTAAAATAAAAGGTTTTTAATTTTTTTTATTATTTTTTTAGCATATTTACATATGCTGTGGTGTAGCATCCCCCCTTAGCCCCCAACCTCCCTAATCCCCCCAAAACAGCTCTCTAACCCTCCCCATCTGCCTTATTGGCGGCCATCTTGGGTACTGGCAGCTGTCTGCTATTATTTCACAGTCAAAAAAGTGTTGTTTTTTTTAAATGTACACTACTGTTACACCAGATATGAGTGGTGGCACTGGGCAAGTGGGCACAGTATACGCTGTGAGCCTAACACACACGCTGGCAGGCAACTGCAATTAGATTACACAGGAAAAAAAAAAAAAAGCAGACTGATGTTCTAGCCCTAAAAAGGCAGAAATCAGATGAGTCCTTCAGTACTGTAGTGGACACTGAATACACTAGCCTAGCTATCGATTTCCCTATTAAATCAGCAGCAGCTACACTGTCCCTCCTCTCACTAAGAATGCAGCTTCCGAATGAATCCAGGAGGTGGGAGGCTCTGGGAGGGAGGGTCTGCTGCTGATTGGCTGGAATGTGTCTTCTGACTGTGAGGTACAGGGTCAAAGTTTACTCAATGATGAGGAATAGGGGGCAGACCGAACATTCCATATGCTCGCCGTCCGCGGCGAACGCGAACATGCTATGTTCGCCGGGAACTATTCGCCGGCGAACTATTCGCGACATCACTATTCATTGTGACTTTTTAATTTGGAGTATTTTACCACTTTATTAGGATTGTGACACCCACCTACAGGAATATTTTGTTTTTTCTGCTTTTTTCTGGTTTTTAATTGCCTTTTTGATTTTTCTTTTTGCAAACAGCTTTTATTGCACTATTTGTTGCACTTTTTTACACAATTTTTGTCATTTTTTCATATTTTTTCATCTTTTCACTTATATATTTTTTACACTGTTAACACGTGTGATATTGCTCCCCACCGAGGGACTCCACAAACAGTTTGGTTAGCACCTTCTGTTCCACATTTTCTGGTATATCAGTCCATCTTAACCACTTATCCAGCTACCAAGAATTATTGTTTTTAGAATATTTGTTTTTTGAGATTTATATTTATTGTTATCACTAGTTGGATCCATTAGTTTTATTTTATACATTGATTCATTTATATATTGTTTTATTCCTTTGTATTTGTAATCAATTACATATAAATTACATATTTATCACACTGCACCTGCCTCTGGCGCTTCGAACATTCCATTACTATACTCTATCTCATTGGCCGGCTAGGCGACCTCTGTTTGAAGCTATTGGTGCTCGGTTCAGGCGCATTATCCAACATTCTAGAATGCATAGGTTCAAACGGAACCCCTTGAAGAACATTAAGAACTAAATTCAAACTCCAAGGAGGAGCAGTTGGTCTAAACACAGGCTGGATTCTAGTCAGGGCCTGACAAAAAGATTGAACATCTGGAACATCTGCCAAACGCTTGTGTAGCAAAATAGACAAAGCAGAAATCTGTCCCTTTAAGGAACTCGCTGACAACCCTTTCTCCAATCCTTCTTGGAGAAAAGATAAAATCCTGGGAATCCTAACCCTACTCCATGAGTAGCCCTTGGATTTGCTCCTATAAAGATATTTACGCCATATCTTATGGTAAATTTTTCTAGTAACTGGCTTGCGTGCCTGAATCAAGGTATCAATGACCGCATCAGAGAACCCCCGCTTAGATAAAATCAAGTGTTCAATCTCCAAGCAGTCAGCTGCAGAGAAATTAGATTCGGATGATGGAAGGGTCCCTGAATGAGAAGGTCCTGCCTCAATAGAAGCTTCCACGGTGGCAGAGAGGACATGTCCACCAGTCTGGCATACCAAGTCCTGCGAGGCCACGCAGGACCGATGAGGATCACCGAAGCCCTCTCCTGTTTGACTCGAGCAATCACCCAGGGAAGGAGAGCAAACGGTGGAAAGACATAAGCTAGTTTGAACGATCAAGGCACTGCCAAGGCATCTATCAGTTTGGCCTGAGGATCCCTGGACCTGGATCCATATCTTGGTAGCTTGGCATTCTGACGAGACGCCATCAGATCCAATTCCGGTCTGCCCCACCTGAGAATCAGGGTGGCAAAGACCTCCGGATGGAGTTCCCATTCCCCTGGATTAAATGTCTGTCTGCTCAAAAAATCCGCCTCCCAGTTGTCCACTCCTGGGATGTATATTGCTGACAGATAACAAGAGTGAGTCTCCGCCCACCGAATTATCTTGGATACTTCTGTCATCGCTAAGGAACTCCTTGTTCCTCCCTGATGATTGATGTAAGCCACAGTCGTGATGTTGTCCGACTGAAATCGGATGAATTTGGCCTAAGCCAACTGAGTCCAAGCCTGAAGCGCATTGAATATTGCTCTCAATTCCAGAATATTGATGGGAAGTAAAGAGTCCAACCGAGTCCACACACCCTGAGCCTTCAGGGAATTCCAGACTGCACCCCATCCTAGTAGACTGGCGTCCATTGTCACTATCACCCATGAAGGTCAGCAGAAGCACGTCCCTTGGGACAGATGATCCAGTGACAACCACCAAAGAAGATAGTCTCTTGTCTCCTGATCCAGATCTATCTGAGGAGACAAATTTGCATAATCTCCATTCCACTGTCTGAGCATGCTCAGTTGTAGAGGTCTGAGATGAAAACGAGCAAACGGAATGATGTCCATTGCTGCCACGATCAACCCAATTACCTCCATGCACTGAGCCACTGATGGCCGAGGATTGGACTGAAGGGCTCGGCATGTATTCAGAATATTTAACTTTCTGACTTCCGTCAAGATGATTTTCATGGATATAGAGTCTATTAGAGTTCCCAGGAAAGGAACCCTTGTCTGTGGAATTAGTGAGCTCTTTTCTAGATTCACCTTCCCCTCGTGAGTACTTAGAAAGGACAGAACCATGTCGGTATGAGACTTTGTCAGTTGATAAGACGACGCCTGGATCAGAATATCGTCCAGATAAGGCGCCACTGCAATGCCCTGCGGTCTGAGAACCACCAGCAGAGACCCTAGAACCTTCGTGAAGATCCTGGGTGCCGTGGCCAGCCCAAAAGGAAGAGCCCCAAACTGAAAATGTTTGTCCAGGAAGGCAAACCTTAGGAACTGGTGATGATCTTTGTGGATAGGAATATGAAGATATGAATCATTTAAGTCCACGGTAGTCATATATTGACCCTCCTGGATCAATGGAAGAATTGTCCGAATAGTCTCCATCTTGAATGATGGAACTCTGAGAAACTTGTTTAGACTCTTGAGATCTAAAATAAGTCGGAACGTTCCCTCTTTTTTGGGAACCACGAAAAGGTTTGAGTAAAACCCCTGCCCCTGTTCCTGTTTTGGAACTGGACAAATTACTCCCATAGTGGAGAGGTCTTTAACACAACGTAAGAACGCCTCTCTTTGTATCTGGTCTACAGACAATCATGAAAGAAGAAACCTTCCCCTTGGGAAGGAATTTTTGAACTCCAACTGATACCCTTGAGACATGATTTCTAGTGTCCAGGGATCCTGAACATCTCTCATCCAAGCCTGGACAAAGAGAGAAAGTCTGCCCCTTACTAGATCCGATCCCGGATCGGGGGCCGCCCCTTCATGCTGTCTTGGTAGCAGCAGCAGGCTTCTTGGGTTGTCTACCCTTATTCCAACCCTGGTTAGGTTTCCAGGTGGCTTTGGCTTGAGAATAATTCACTTACTGTTTAACGGAAGAGGAAGAGGGGATTCCCTTGAAGTTTTGAAAGGAACGAAAATTACTCTGTCGTCCCCTTTGCTTAGCTGTTTTGTCCTGAGAGAGGAGATGACCCTTACCTCCCGTAATGTCAGAAATGATCTCCTTCAAATCAGGCCCGAACAGGGTCTTACCCTTGAAAGGAATCTCTAAGAGCTTTGATTTAGAGGACACATCCGCAGACCAAGACTTTAACCCTAAGGTTCTGCGTGCTAAAATGGAAAATCCTGAAATCTTAGCAGCCAATTTGGCGATCTGAAAGGCGGCATCCGTAATAAAAGAATTAGCCAGCTTAAGGGCCTTAATTCTATCCATTATTTCTTCTAAAGGAGTCTCAGTCTTAAGGGACTCTTCTAGAGCGTCAAACCAAAAGGCAGCTCTGGTGGGACCACAATCGAGTCACAGTTGTCCAGAGTCACCAAAACCTCTCGTAGCAAAAGGTGGAGGTGTTCAAGTTTAAATCTGAAGGACATAATGTCCGAATCTGTCTGGGGTAATGCACTTCCTGAGTCAGACAGTTCCCCCTCAGACAGGGCCTCCCTACCCCCAATTCAGAGCCCTGGGAAGGTATAGCGGAGATAGCCATTAAAGCATCAAAAGTTGCAGGGACCATGTGGGTCTCTGTCCTGCTACGTTTGCCTTGTAACACTGGCAACTTAGATAAAACTTCTGTAAGAGTGGATGACATAATTGCAGCCATATCCTGCAGAGTAAATGAAGCAGACGCCGTTGAAGAACATGGCGTCACCTGTGCGGGCATTAAAGGCTGTAACGCTCGGGGAGAAAGATGCGGCATACCCTGAATTTCATCAGTCTGAGGACATTCATTAGATATATCTTTATTAAAGAAATTTACACTGTAAAGCCCTCTCAATATATGAGGGACAAAGCGTAACCGGGGGTTCCACAATGGCATCTAAACACATAGAACATGTAGTGTGTTCAAGATCATCCATGTTAACAGAAATGAAAAGTTAGCTTGATCGTGTCTTTAACAATAAAAAGCTAAACGTATAGCTAAGAAAAACGTGTGCACTGTATCCTTAAAAAGAAACTGTCCCAGCTTTAGCTTAGCGTTTGACTTAAACAAAAATACAATTTGAGTATAATTTTTATCCCAATTTTCTAAGGAAAGTCCACAGATACACAAATTTAACGGTCACCTCACCGCAGCTCTGCTGCGGCTCCTACCTGGCTCCGCTGCGGCTCCTACCTGGCTCCACTGACCAAGAATTCTCCTCTAAAACGGCGTGCCTAAGATCGCTTGTCTATACTATCAAAAGCGGACTTAGGAGCCATAAGGAATGCTGTCCGTCTCAGTAAAACTAATTGCGCGGCTGAAGGCGTGAATATTAGCCCCGCCCTTTGTGGACGTACACAACATACCCCGGGAAAAACAACTGAGTACCGCCATATACCGGAGCCAGATAGAGAGTAACTTTATCTCCCTCCGACTCCGGTACTACTCCCAGCGTCAGCCTCATATTCACAAGGTCCCCCATGAAAGTTAAAACATAGGACATGTAGTGATCTCCACACTTAACATAACAAGTGACTCGCCCGTTGCGTCAGCAATTGTATCTAATGCAGCTCCCAGTGCATCTAAGCCTATTTGTTCGTGCCAGATCAGTTGGGAAAGTGTAACATGTTGGGATCCCATTTACAATAAAAAGACAGCCCACATATGCTACCAAGGGAAGCCCTTACCCGAGCCCCTCACAGGAAAAAAAGGCAGAGTACAGTCGGTTTTGGGATAAGTTGCAGAGCCCCAGAGAACAAAGGACTGCACTTACCTCCATGCTGAGGAACAGCATGAAAATCTTACAGTGCCAAGAGGTCCACTCTTCCTCCTGAGGTCCTGTAAGGTAGAAGGGTCTTAGTCAGTATTCTATGACCATACACAGAGAAGCAGCACAAGTATGGGAGGCGCAGTGAAGCTAAAAATCCACTAGTTCCCATAACCTGACAGGCTATTTCCAGACGCTTCTCTGTAGAAAAATAGTACCCTCGGCACCATTTAAAAATAAAAAACTCTTGATTGAAGAATCCAAACTAACACCTCACTTTACCTCACTCCTATCACTAACACAGGCAAAGAGAATGACTGGATTGGGGAGGAAGGGAGGAGCTATTTATGCAGCTCTTTGCCTCCTCCTGCTGACCAGGAGGCGATATTCCATAAGTAAGGATGAAATCCGTGGACTCGTCATATCTTGTAAAAGAAAGAGCCTTTTGGGTCTCACAAAGAAATTACTAAAAAAAATGAACTCCTAAAAAAGTGATTTATAGTGATCAATGGAAAGCTAGGGGTTAATCGCTTTGAAGAGAACGATTTTTTTTTTTTTATCAAATATATGAAATAAATCTCTCTCTCCTAAACACAGATCTCTCTCTCCAACAAAAACGCAAGTGAGGAGAGAGAGGGAGATCCACACTGATCAGTGTCAATATTTATTTAATATTTTTGACATGATCAGACAAATGGGATATTTTTTTTTATGGCAAGCTCAGATTGAATGACCCTAACCTGCCCCTATGATGAGGCAGACTAGGGACACCCCCAGAGGCCCCATGATGCACTGGGCATCGCCATCTTTGAAGCCTCATGGGGGTGGGGGAGGGGGGCTATATGGGGCTTTTATTTTATATATAAAAACCTATTTCTACATAATTTAAAAAAATTAAATGATTACTAACTAAGTGCCTTGACCCACCGAGGCAATAAGCACACAAGCAGAGCATCGGAAGCCTGTCCGATCGCTTCTGATGCTCTGCTAGACTGCTGGCCGGGCTCCACATGGAGCGAAATCGAAGTGATCACTCATGGGGGAGTGATCAATCCAGGTCTCGACAGTCGGGAACAGTATTGCAGGGAGCCTCAGCATCGAGGGATCACTGCAATACTGTTAGAGTGGCTGGAAGCAATCTCGATAGCTTCCAACGTTCAGATTAGCCAACGACGTACAGGGTATGTCCTTGGTCGTTAAGGACCGTTTTTTGCAAGACGTATCCTATACATCGTCGCTCCTGTACACACCTATGTATAGACTGGCTGTTATGGGCCCCCAGCACTGCCACTGCATCTGGCACCAATGGTAGTTCCGCCCCTGACTGGCAATGTGCAAGGAATATTTAAACGCAGTTGTTTTTTAATAACATTTCATGGAGTGGTATCTTAACGAGATTGAAATGAGTATTTGTTGGTGGACCTGCCAATTTTTGAACATCGGGTCCTCAATGTTAAAGGGACGGTCTAGTCAAAATGAAACTTTCCTTATTCAGATAGGGCATTTAATTTTAAACAACTTTCCTGTTTACTTGTATCATCAATTTTGCTTTGTTCTTTTGGTATTCTTTGTTGACAACTAAAGCTACTTGAAGGCCACCTATTATCGGAATGCATTTGACAGTTTTTCGCAGCTAGAGGGCATTAGTTCACGTGTACCATATAGATAACATTGTGCTTACGCCCGTGGAGTTATTTATGAGTTAGCACTGAATTACTAAAATGCAAGTTAAGCAGGGGCTTAGGTACAAGGTAATCAAAAAGGTAAAAAATATATTAAAATAACATTCGGCTAGATTACGAGTTTTGCGTTATGAGTGAAAAAGCAGCGTTATGGGTTATAACGCTGCTTTTTCACTACCGCTGCTATTACGAGTCTTGTCAAAACAAAAAAGCTATACCGCACACTTTTTTGGCCGTAACGCAAATTAACTTACGCAATTTGCGTAAAGTATTTTTTCAATGGGACTTCCATAGTGCCGATATTACAAGCTTTTTCTGGGAGGCCAAAATGTGAGCGGTACAGCTTATCCCACAAGATTCGTAGTGCAATCTAAAGTCAGTAGTTATGAGTTTTACTCTAAAAAGCTGTAACATAAAACTCATAACTAAACTGCTAAAAAGTACACTAACACCCATAAACTACCTATTAACCCCTAAACCGCCGCCCTCCTGCATCGCAAAAACTAAAATAAAATTATTAACCCCTATTCTGCCATTCCCGACATAGCCGCCACTATAATAAACATATTAACCCCTAAACCGCCGCACTCCTGCATCACAAACACTAGTTAAATATAATTAACCCCTAATCTGCCACCCCTAACATCGCCACCACCTACCTACATTTATTAACCCCTAATCTGCCGCCCCCAACGTTGCCGCCACTATACTAAATGTATTAACCCCTAAACCTAAGTCTAACCCTAACCCTAACACCCCCTAACTTTAATATAATTAAAAAAATCTAAACAAAACCTACTCTCATTACCTTAATTATTCATATTTAAAACTAAATACTTGCCAATAAAATAAACCCTAAGCTAGCTACAATATAACTAATAGTTGAAGTTCAATCCGATTGGCTGATCCAATCAGCCAATCAGATTTTTCCTACCTTAATTGCGATTGGCTGATAATAACTATTTAATAGCTATTGTACCTAGTTAAAATAAATTGAAAGTTGCCTGTAAAATAAAAATAAATCCTAAGATAGCTACAATATAATTATTATTTATATTGTAGCTATATTAGGGTTTATTTTAAAGGTAAGTATTTAGTTTTAAATAGGATTAATTTAGTTAATAAAAGTTATAATATTTAGATGTATTTAATTAATATTTAAGTTAGGGGGGTGTTAGGGTTAGGGTTAGACTTAGGTTTAGGGGTTAATAATTTTATTACAGTGGCGGCGGTGTGGAGGGGCAGGATAGGGGTTAATAAATGTATTATAGGTGGCGGCGGTGTAGGGGGGCAGGATAGGGGTTAATAGGTATTATGTAGGTGGCGGCGGGGTCCGGGAGCGGCAGTTTAGGGGTTAATCAGTTTATTAGAGTGGCGGTGGGCTCCGGGAGCGGCGGTTTAGGGGGTAATATATTTATTTAGTTGCGGCGGTGTAGGGGGGGGACAGATTAGGGGTGTTTAGACTCGGGGTACATGTTAGGGTGTTAGGTGTAAACAGCTCCCATAGGAATCAATGGGATGTCGGGCAGCAGCGAACATGAACTTTCGCTATGGTCAGACTCCCATCGATTCCTATGGGATTCGCCGCCTCAAGGGCGGCGGATTGAAAACCAGGTACGCTGGGCCGGAAAAGTGCCGAGCGTACCTGCTAGTTTTTTGATAACTAGCAAAAGTAGTCAGATTGTGCCGAACTTGTATTCGGAACATCTGGAGTGACGTAAGAATCGATCTGTGTCGGACTGAGTCCGGCGGATCGAAGCTTACGTCACTAAATTCTACTTTTGCCGGTGTGTAGGGCTTGATAACTAAGGCGAATCAGCCAACAATTAAATAAATTACCTAAATTGGAACAGCCAATAGAATGTGATCAGCCAATAGGATTGAAGCTCAATCCTATTGGCTGATTGCATCAGCCAATAGGATTTTTTCACCTTTAATTCCGATTGACTTATAGACTTATAGAATTCTATCAGCCAATCGGAATTCAAGGGACACCATCTTGGATGACGTCATTTAAAGGAACCAACATTCGTAGTTAGCCGTGGAAAGAAGAGGATGCTCCGCGCCGGATGTCGTGAAGATGGAGCCGCTCCGCGTCGGAAGGATGAAGATAGAAGATGCCGTCTGGATGAAGACTTCTGCCCGTCTGGAGGACCACTTCTGCCGGCTTGGATGAAGACTTCTCCCAGCTTCGTTGAGGACTTCTTGTCGCTTGGATGAAGACTTCTCCCGGCTTCGTTGAGGATGGATGTCCGGTCTTCAAAACTGGACATCTTCGGGGGTTAGTGTTAGGTTTTTTTAAGGGTTTATTGGGTGGGTTTTGTTTTTAGGTTAGGGTTTGGGCACTTTAAAGAGAGCTAAATGCCCTTTTAAGGGCAATGCCCATACAAATGCCCTTTTCAGGGCAATGGGGAGCTTAGGTTTTTTTAGTTAGGATTTTATTTGGGGGGTTGGTTGTGTGGGTGGTGGTTTTTACTGTTGGGGGGTTGTTTGTATTTTTTTTTACAGGTAAAAGAGCTGATTTCTTTGGGGCAATGCCCCGCAAAAGGCCCTTTTAAGGGCTATTGGTAGTTTAGTTTAGGCTAGGTTTTTTTTTTTTTTTTGGGGGGGGCTTTTTTATTTTGATAGGGCTATATTTAGTGTTTTGTTTTTGTTTGTAATTTAGGTAATTGTATTTAATTTAGGTAATTTACTTAAATGTAGTGTAAGGTTAGGTGTTAGTGTAAGACAGGTTAGGTTTTATTTTACAGGTAACTTTGTATTTATTTTAACTAGGTAGTTAGTAAATAGTTAATAACTATTTAGTAACTATTCTACCTAGTTAAAATAAATACAAACTTGCCTGTAAAATAAAAATAAACCCTAAGCTAACTACAATGTAACTATTAGCTATATTGTAGCTAGCTTAGGGTTTATTTTATAGGTAAGTATTTTGTTTTAAATAGGAATAATTTAGGTAATTATAGTAAGTTTTATTTAGATTTATTTTAAGTATATTAAAGTTAGGGGGTGTTAGGGTTAGGGTTAGACTTAGGTTTAGGGGTAAATAAATTTAGTATAGTGGCGATGACGTTGGGGGCTGCAGATTAGGGGTTATTAAATGTAGGTAGGTGGCAGCAATGTTAGGGGCGGCAGATTAGATGTTAATAATATTTAACTAGTGTTTGTGGTGCGGGAGTGCGGGGTTTTAGGGGTTAATATGTTTATTATAGAGGCGGCGATGTCCAGAGAGGCAGATTAGGGGTTAATAAGTATAATGTAGGTGTCGGCGATGTCGGGGGCGGCAGATTAGGGGTTAATAAGTGTTAGATTAGGGGTGTTTAGATTCGGGGTTCATGTTAGGGTGTTAGGTGTAAACATAAATTTTGTTTCCCCATAGGAATCAATGGGGCTGTGTTACGGAGCTTTACGCTGCATTTTTGCAGGTGTTAGGCTTTTTTTCAGCCGGCTCTCCCCATTGATGTCTATGGGGAAATCGTGCACGAGCACGTAAACCAGCTCACCGCAACTTTCAGCAGCGCTGGTATTGGAGTGCGGTATGGAGCTCAATTTTGCGCTACGCTCACTTTTTTGCCGTTTATGAAAACCTATAATACCAGAGCTCTAGGGAATTGAGCGGTGACAATAACGTGCAAGTTAGCACCGCACCCCTCATAACGCAAAACTCGTGATCTAGCCGAGTGTTGGTTATGCAAAACAGGGGAATTGGTAATAAAGGGATTGTCTATATTTTTAGACAATAAAAATTCTGGATTTGACTGTCCCTTTAATCATTTACCACTGTATTATAAGCCCTGACCCTTTACTATGAGCAGTATAGGCATATGCTCCAGACATTAAAGCTATATAAACACTGCATATTTATTTAGACTTGATATTATGGGGCCGATTTATCATTTGTCTGGAGGACATGATCCACTGTAGCGATCATGTCCTCCAGACATCGATAAATGTATCATTGCACAAGCAGTTCTGGTGAACTGCTTGCGCAATTCCGCCCCTGCAGATTTGCAGCCAATCAGCTGCTAGCAGGGGGTGTTTGTATGCCATCGGGCGGATTGATGTCCGCAGCCTCAGAGGAGGCTGACAAGTTAAGGAGTAGCGGTATTAAGACCACTGCTTCTTAACTCCTGTTTCCAGTGAGCCTGAAGGATTGCGTGGAATCAGGGGTATTTGGCCGCATTCGGGCCATGATAAATCAGCCCCTTAGTCTTTCTTTTATTTCTTACTTTATTGCACTTATATCTCCGACTTCATCACTGTTCAGTTTTACTGTTTCAGTAAAATATGTGATTTGCTGATATTAATTTACAAACCCCACATAATTACTTATTGATTCAATGTTAAGTGGAAATCTTGGTTAAAGAATCACACAATGGAGTTACCTAAAATGTCAGATAAACCTCTGAAAATAAAATGGAAAATGTTTGTCTCCAAACTGAGGCAATGCCTAGGAGCAACCGTGACAATTTAAAGCAGAGTTAGGGAATCCGGCCACCCAGACTAGATCATTCAGACAATATACATGTATAAATTGACCACTTCAGATAATGAAGGAAAGACCATTCCCACAGGAACTATACCATTTACTGTAACAAGTGAAGAATTCTTATTAAGATGTCCAGGCAGCTGTTGTCTCAAAGGGCTTAAACAGAAGCTGTCAGGGAACTTGTTATGCTATTCCCAGCAGTGGAGTTTAAGTTATAGGAAGCACATTTCTCGCACATGCTCTGCTTTTTAATTGCCTATAGGAAACTATAACCTAAGATTGTTTAAAGACGCGTATAAAAGCTAGGTACTACATAAATTCATATGCGCAAACTCATTTAGGAGCCTTGACTAAATTATAAGGAAACTGACACATATGGACAATTATATTTTAGCACACAAATAAAAAAGCTGAGATTTTAACTTTAAAGGGACATTTACTCATATATTGACTAGCATGTACTTTATATGCTAGCTGCTAAACATGCTACACAGATATATCCATCAGTGACTTGTATGACACAAATTACATTTTAACAGAAGCAATATATACCATACCCATCTCTGTGAGCAAGAATGGTGTTTGAATACTGGTGCACTATCTGTGTATGCCATTGGGAAAAACAGTGGTATCTTTTACTAGAAGCATTTTTGCTGACAGAAGTATATTGGAAAAATGCTTCTATTTCAAACTGGAATGTACATTTCAATTTTGACCCTTCTATACCTTTAAAAGGAATTAAAACCCAAATATATATTTTTTATGATTCAAATAGGGAAACAACTTTCTATTTTATTTCTATTTTTAAATTTGCTTCATTTACTTAGTATCCTTTGTTGAAGAAACAGAAATGCATTACTGGTATCTAGCTGACCACATAGGTGAGTCAATGTCATACGGCATATACGTGCAGCCACCAATCAGCAGCTAGCTGCCAGAAATGCATTGCTGCTCCTGAGGATACGTGGGTATGTTTTTCAATAAAGGATACAAAAAGAACAGAGCAAATTCAATAATAGAAGTAAATTAGAAAGCTGTTTAAAATCACATGCTCTGTCTGAACTCTGGGGGAGATTTAATAAGCAGTGGATGCTGCTTTCTCCGCCTGTAGTTTCTGGCTCGCCGGAAACATAAGTTAAGAAACAGCGGTCATAAGACTGCTGCTCCTTAACTCGTCCGCCACCTTTTAGGATACGGATCAGGATGATTGACACCCCCTGCTAGCGGCTGATTGGCAGCGAATGTGCAGGTGGCGGCTTTGCACAAGCATTTCCCAAGAAATGCTTGTGCAATGTTAAATGACAACAGCGTATGCTGTCGGCATTTAGCAATGTCGGTGGTACATGATTCGCTACAGCGACTCATGTCTGTAAATCTACCCCAATAAGTAAAATTTTGACTTTACTGTTCCTTTAAGTAAATGTTACATTAAAGGGACATGAAACCCATTTTTTTTATTTCCTGATTCTGATAGAGCATATGATGATAACCAACTTTCCACTTTACTTTTATTATCAAATTTGCTTCGTTATCTTGGTATCCTTTGATGAAGAAGCAACAATGGACTACTGCGAGCACTGAGTGAGCCAATAACATGAGGCCTGTTTGTGCAGTCACCAATCAGTAGCTCTTGAGCCTACCTAGGTATCCTTTTCAACAAATAATATAGAAAGAACAAAAACAATTAGGTAATATAAGTAAATTACATAATTAATAAGTGCATAATAGAAAAGATAATGCAATAACAATTTTTGGCTAGTGTCTTTTCTTATTGCACAGAAGCATAGTCTTCAGTTACAGAGGAGCAATTACAATTAAGTTAAAGGGACATGAAACCCAAAAAAATGATTTCATGATTCAGATAGAGAATACAATTTTAAACCACTTTCCATTTGACTGCTACCATTTAATTTGCTTCTTTCTCTTGTTATCCTTTGCTGAAATGTTTTTCTAGGCAAGTTCAGGAGCATCACAGAGCCTAGGTTCTAGCTGCTGATTGGTGGCTTAATATATACAGGGTGTGCAGAATTATTAGGCAAATGAGTATTTTGACCACATCATCCTCTTTATGCATGTTGTCTTACTCCAAGCTGTATAGGCTCGAAAGCCTACTACCAATTAAGCATATTAGGTGATGTGCATCTCTGTAATGAGAAGGGGTGTGGTCTAATGACATCAACACCCTATATCAGGTGTGCATAATTATTAGGCAACTTCCTTTCCTTTGGCAAAATAGGTCAAAAGAAGGACTTGACAGGCTCAGAAAAGTAAAAAATAGTGAGATATCTTGCAGAGGGATGCAGCACTCTTAAAATTGCAAAGCTTCTGAAGCGTGATCATCGAACAATCAAGCGTTTCATTCAAAATAGTCAACAGGGTCGCAAGAAGCGTGTGGAAAAACCAAGGCGCAAAATAACTGCCCATGAACTGATAAAAGTCAAGCGTGCAGCTGCCAAGATGCCACTTGCCACCAGTTTGGCCATATTTCAGAGCTGCAACATCACTGGATTGGCCAAAAGCACAAGGTGTGCAATACTCAGAGACATGGCCAAGGTAAGAAAGGCTGAAAGACGACCACCACTGAACAAGACACACAAGCTGAAACGTTAAGACTGGGCCAAGAAATATCTCAAGACTGATTTTTCTAAGGTTTTATGGACTGATGAAATGAGAGTGAGTCTTGATGGGCCAGTTGGATGGGCCCGTGGCTGGATTGGTAAAGGGCAGAGAGCTCCAGTCCGACTCAGACGTCAGCAAGGTGGAGGTGGAGTACTGGTTTGGGATGGTATCATCAAAGATGAGCTTGTGGGGCCTTTTCGGGTTGAGGATGGAGTCAAGCTCAACTCCCAGTCCTACTGCCAGTTTCTGGAAGACACCTTCTTCAAGCAGTGGTACAGGAAGAAGTCTGCATCCTTCAAGAAAAACATGATTTTCATGCAGGACAATGCTCCATCACACGCGTCCAAGTACTCCACAGCGTGGCTGGCAAGAAAGGGTATAAAAGAAGAAAATCTAATGACATGGCCTCCTTGTTCACCTGATCTGAACCCCGTTGAGAACCTGTGGTCCATCATCAAATGTGAGATTTACAAGGAGGGAAAACAGTACACCTCTCTGAACAGTGTCTGGGAGGCTGTGGTTGCTGCTGCACGCAATGTTGATGGTGAACAGATCAAAACACTGACAGAATCCATGGATGGCAGGCTTTTGAGTGTCCTTGCAAAGAAAGGTGGCTATATTGGTCACTGATTTGTTTTTGTTTTGTTTTTGAAAGTCAGAAATGTATATGTGTGAATGTTGAGATGTTATATTGGTTTCACTGGTAAAAATAAATAATTGAAATGGGTATACATTTGTTTTTTGTTAAGTTGCCTAATAATTATGCACAGTAATAGTCACCTGCACACACAGATATCCCCCTAAAATAGCTAAAACTAAAAACAAACTAAAAACTACTTCCAAAAATATTCAGCTTTGATATTAATGAGTTTTTTGGGTTCATTGAGAACATGGTTGTTGTTCAATAATAAAATGAATCCTCAAAAATACAACTTGCCTAATAATTCTGCACTCCCTGTATACCGAGTGTCATTTGTGCACCCATGTCAGCAGTTAGAAACCAGTAGTGCATTGCTGTTACTTCAGCAAATGATACCAAGAGAATAAAACACATTAGATAATAGAAGTAAATTAGAAAGTTGTTTAAAATTGTATTCTCTATCTGAATCATGAAACTTTTGGGTTTTATGTCCCTTTAAGTTAAAATTGTTTAATTTGTTAACAGGAAATGTAGCTATGCTTTAAAGGGACATGGAAATCAAAATTAAACATCCATGGGTCAGATAGAACGTACCAATGAAAAAAAAATATTATTTTCTTCTATTATCAAATCTATTTTTGTTCTCTTTGTATCCTTTGTTGGAATATACTTCGACTCACACACACACACACACATGCACGGTTCACACACATACACATATGCACACACATGCAAGCACACACTAATACACACACTAATACACACACACTAACACACGCACACACACTAACACATGCACACACACACACATACAAACGCACCCATGCACAAACATTAACACATACACACACACACAGACACATACATACACACACGCACACACATTAACACATACATACACACACTCACACTAACACACACACACATTCACACACTCACAGACACATACATACACACACACACACACACATTACCACATGCACACATACACACAATCACACTAACACACATGCACACACACATTCACACAGTCACAGACACATACATACACACGCACACATACATATGTTGAAATAAAAAAAATGTAAGGGTTTGAGGTATGTCACCATCTACCACTAATGCAATTAAACAAAAATAAATTAAAACACACATCTTTTACTTAACATTTTACATATAAACGCTCTGTATTCTGCCCCTTTAAAAAAAGTACTGCTAATGCAATTCATAGGTCACTAACCACCCAGCAGTTTTTATATATACTAGACAGACTCAGCTTATTTTTCTCTTCCTGGGAGTTAATGACCCAGAGAAACATGTCTATAAAACATTTTACTATCTGACATATTTTCAAGTCTCTTAGGCAGCAATTTTATTTTTTTTTGGTGTGGAATTACACAATGAATTAGTATTTCTCAATTCATGGCTTAACACACCTCCAAAATATTAAAGAAATAGGGCGAAACAACACCGGCTAAACCACTCAAAGCTCGTTCCATGAGAGGATGTCATTAAGGCAACCAAGGTCACAAACAGTTTTTGTAAGTGGACAGGAAACATTCTAGAAGGACTAGTAAGATCATAGCTGTGGAATAATTGTGACACAATGCCACTGTATAAACATATTATTGTGATTATAGACTCAGTAGCCAAGCTGACAAATTATCCTCGTCTCTGGCGTAAAAAAAAACAAAACTTCATGGAGAACACCCTGAGGTCATTTAGTAAAATAGCATATTAGTAAAAAAAAGAAGATTTGAAGGGACACTGTAGCACACAAATTGCATACTATATTTCTGGGAAATTCTATTTGTTTAACCTCAACAAAGGGGATTAAGTATGTAAAGGCTCTTTGGATTTAAGGGTCATGTGACTCCCGATTGACTAGGCGGCTGTTTCCTGCTTAGACCAGCAACTCTTTGTGGCAACTGAGCAGGACTTTATTTAAGTGCTTAAGCTCTTTGCAGGGGCCAAGCAAATAAAGTTTTATTATAAGTAGTGCAATAAATGAATTAGACCATGCAATTTTTGCACTATAATTCCACATTTGAATGTTATGTAAAATATTTTGGCAGCTGTGTGTGTATGTGTGTATGTATATATATATATATATATATATATATATATATAAAACAACATTTTAAATTAGGGGGAGATAAAAGGCGAGTTTAAAATTCTCCACTACGCACAAAATATAGAAAAAATAACTCATTGTGTAGTTCATTAACAAATCTAGACAGGCCCAGAGGCTTGTTTTCCCACAGAAAACCTCTGAATTACATTGTTTCCAATGCAGCAAAGGATTCTGGGTAAGATATGCAAATCAAGTACACAATGACACACCTTTTTACTTCAGTCTGCTTTTCAGCAGGTTCCCTTTACGCCAAAGTATCGCTGTTCACACAGCTTATAAACTTAGCTAGGGTTAGTGCAGTGATTCATAACCATCCCAGGACAGACTGTTTCGTGATTTTTGCCACTCATCAGCTGGGAGAAGGTTAGAATCTCTGCTAGGTGAAGTTGATTCCAGGCAGAATACAACAACATTTTAAATTAGGGGGAGATAAAAGGCGAGTTTAAAATCCTCCACTACGCACAAAATATAGAAAAATTAACTCATTGTGTAGTTCATTAACAAACCTAGACAGGCCCAGAGGCTTGATTTCCCACAAAAAACCTCTGAATTACATTGTTTCCAATGCAGCAAAGGATTCTGGGTAAGATATGCAAATCAACTACACAATGACACACCTTTTTACTTCAGTCTGCTTTTCAGCAGGTTCCCTTTACGCCAAAGTATCGCTGTTCACACAGCTAATAAACTTAGCTAGGGTTAGTGCAGTGATTCATAACCATCCCAGGACAGACTGTTTCGTGGTTTTTGCCACTCATCAGCTGGGAGAAGATTAAAATCTCTGCTAGGTGAAGTTGATTCCAGGCAGAATACAACAACATTTTAAATTAGGGGGAGATAAAAGGCGAGTTTAAAATCCTCCACTACGCACAAAATATAGAAAAAATAACTCATTGTGTAGTTCATTAACAAATCTAGACAGGCCCAGAGGCTTGTTTTCCCACAGAAAACCTCTGATTTACATTGTTTCCAATGCAGCAAAGGATTCTGGGTAAGATATGCAAATCAAGTACACAATGAAACACCTTTTTACTTCAGTCTGCTTTTCAGCAGGTTCCCTTTACGCCAAATTATCGCTGTTCACACAGCTTATAAACTTAGCTAGGGTTAGTGCAGTGATTCATAACTATCCCAGGACAGACTGTTTCGTGGTTTTTGCCATTCATCAGCTGGGAGAAGGTTAGAATCTCTGCTAGGTGAAGTTGATTCCAGGCAGAATACAACAACATTTTAAATTAGGTGGAGATAAAAGGCGAGTTTAAAATACTCCACTACGCACAAAATATAGAAAAAATAACTCATTGTGTAGTTCATTAACAAATCTAGACAGGTCCAGAGGCTTGTTTTCCCACAGAAAACCTCTGAATTACATTGTTTCCAATGCAGCAAAGGATTTTGGGTAAGAAATGCAAATCAAGTACACAATGACACACCTTTTTACTTCAGTCTGCTTTTCAGCAGGTTCCCTTTACGCCAAAATATTGCTGTTGTTGTATTCTGCCTGGAATCAACTTCACCTAGCAGAGATTCTAACCTTCTCTCAGCTGATGAGTGGCAAAAACCACGAAACAGTCTGTCCTGGGATGGTTATGAATCACTGCACTAACCCTAGCTAAGTTTATAAGCTGTGTGAACAGCGATACTTTGGCGTAAAGGGAACCTGCTGAAAAGCAGACTGAAGTAAAAAGGTGTGTCATTGTGTACTTGATTTGCATATCTTACCCAGAATCCTTTGCTGCATTGGAAACAATGTAATTCAGAGGTTTTCTGTGGGAAAACAAGCCTCTGGGCCTGTCTAGATTTGTTAATGAACTACACAATGAGTTATTATATATATATATATATATATATATATATATATATATATATATAATGTAATAAAGAAAGGGAACCAGCACTCCATACACACCAACCTCCGGGGTGCACTTCCAATAACATTAATATTCAAAAGTAACAGGGGAGGCACTCTACATTTTCAATAACTTTTAATTGTTTTTTTTTTTTCCGTTTTCAATAACTTTTATTTGGGTAAACGTTTTCAGGGTCTCCCCCATTCTCAGACCACTTACATAATGACACAAAACACCTTAATTTATTTTATCTTACCTCCACTCAAATAAAAGTTATTGAAAACGGAAAGTGCCTCCCCTGCTACTTTTGTATTTATGTATGTGTGTGTGTATATATTTTGGTCAGACTCGTAATACCGGCGTTATGCAAGTCCCATTGAAAATATAGGATACGCAATTGACGTAAGTGTATTTGGGGTATTTCCGAGTCTGGCCAAAAAAGTGAGCGGTACACCTGTACTTGTAAGACTCGTAATACCAGCGGGCATTAAAAAGCAGCGTTAGGACCTCTTAACGCTGCTTTTTAAGGCTAATGCAAAACTCATAATCTAGGCCATAGTTAGAAACACTGCTGCCATACAATGCAGCAGACACTCCAAGGCAGCAGAGTTTGTAACTATGTATAACATTGCTATAAACATTTTTACAAACAATGTTGCCAGATGACTAAAGACACATGCATGCTCCTGAGCTCACCTAGGATTACTCTCAAAAGATTTCAAGGAACTAAGCAAAATTAATAATAGAAATAAAGTTGCTTAAAATTGCCTGATCTGTCTAAATCATAAATATTTAAGCTTGACCTTACTGTCCCTTTAAATTTAACTCTAAATATTGGCAGGAAATATGTTAATGGTTTTCATAGGTTAAGAGATATTAAAGGGACCTTGTACAGTAAAACGTTCTTCCTTTTATGGTGTTTGCCCTGATCCAGCAGCATAAATTAACCTCTCAGTGGGGGGGGGAGATTTTTAATATCTGAAATAGATTGTTTTGCTCATTGCCCCCCTCCCCCGCTAATTACTATTTCAAACCTTACTATTGGGATTTGTGTATATATAGAGATATAACATAAGCAGGCCTGCTGGTTTTACAGGATCAACTCATCTGAACTGACATGTCCATGAGATCAATGGATTATGGTTTTAATTAGCAAAAACAGCTATTTTAAATACAGATCAAAAGAAATACCACAATACAGTATTGTGTGTAGGGATGGCGAATGTGTTTATATTCAAATTCGAATGTTAGAACAAATGTTATTGTAGAAATTTGATTTACGTAATAGAATGTTGATAAGAACGAATATTCTTAAAAATTTGATTTTCGAATGTCACATTCAAATTCGAATGTCACTTTCAAATTCGAATATTACATTTATAAAACACAATTGTAGACTAGAAACACTATTTCGAATTTAAATGTCACATTCAAATCGAATATCACATTCAAATCGAATATCACATTCAAATCAAATATCACATTCGAATCGAATATCACATTCAAATTTGAATATTACACTTATAAAACACTGTATTAGACTAGAAATACTAGTTCGAATTTGAATGTCACATTTGAATCCAATATCACATTTGAATCGAATATCACATTTATTAAACACAGTTGTAAACTAGAAATACTATATCGAATGTGACATTCGAATTCGAATATCACATTCAAATTTGAATATTACATTTAAAAAACAGAGTATTAGACTAGAAATACTATTTCGAATTCGAATGTGACATTCGAATTTCGAATGTGACATTCGAATTCGAATGTCACATTCAAATTCAAATATTACATTTAAAACATAGTATTAGACTAGAAATTCTATTTTAAATTCAAATGTAGCATTCGAATTCGAATATTACATTTATTAAACACAGTTGTAGACTAGAAATACTATTTCGAATTTGAATGTTGCATTCGAATTTGAATATTACATTTCGAAATTGAATGAATACATAGCTAAACATTCTATTATTCTAACGAATATTTTCGAATATTATTGAAAAATTCGAAAATGAAAATTCGAAAATAGAATGTTAGAATGTTATATAAACATTCGAAATTCGATTTGAACGAAATGTATAAAAATTAATTTTAAATTTTTAGAAACATTCGCCCATCCCTAGTTGTGTGAGGGAGGTGCGGCAAAAAGTGAGAGACTCTAGACTCAATAAAGTGCACAAAGCAGCATATACGAATTATTATATGTAGCCAATGTATATACGTAATATAACAATCAGGCTGTGCCTGTATTAGTGTGTGTATAAGTGTGTTAGAATGTGTATATAAATGTGATAAAATGTGATATGCTACAAGACAGTATATATAACTTATACTATAAAAATGAAAGCTTTGTAAATTTAAGAAAAAAATTAATATTTAAAAAAAAATAAAAAATAAAAAATAAAATAATTGTGAATTCAAACTTGGTGATAAGTCCAAACTTTGTGATACAGGTCTTAGTGAGTCCATAAAACAGTGAAAAACGGCAGGCAGCACTCCTAAAATGATGGGAAGATCAGCAGCGATATCCTATAAGACAAGATGAAAGAGACGCCTCATGGTGTGATATCGTGGGAAAACAAGAAAAAAACGATGATTAAAGATTTGCAGAATACTCACAAACGTCCTTACACATCCAGTGCAATATAGCGCAAGCCGAGCCTTCAGAGCTGCTCGGCTGACTCAAACACACCCTCTGGAACACAAGACCATGATGAGGAGCGTCACACGTGACATCTCAAATGGAGTAACAGGTAACACATTAGGGAGAAACAAACTGTACAGTACAGTGTGCCTTTAAAGGTTGTCATAGGTTAAAATAAATGAATGATTTAATGATCATAGGAAAACCTTGAGTAGGACAAATTTATTTAGAGCAAAGAAAATTTGATATAATGCCAGATTTATAGCCAAAGGTATCCATAGACAGATTCCTCCGCACCCCCATGATCCACATAAATTATTTAAATATTAAACTGACATATCAAGGGACATAGACGTCAAAGTTTAACTTTCATGATGAAGTGTACAATTTAAAAAAAAAAAAAAAAAGTTAAATGTTCTTCGAGGCATAAAGGGTTAATGATCAAACTGCAATATAACTTCATAGAAGGAAAGCTGGAGTGCTGCCTACTAGACACTGTCACAAGCTTGTCACTAAATGAATAAACAAATGCAATATTTAAACCATGGAGTAATGCAGGCTTTGTCCTTTTACCTCTCTATGGATAAAGTTGTGGTGCATTGATTGTTGGTTGTTGTTGAAGCACAACAAAAGGTCCTAAAGAATTTTATCTGCAGGGGGAGGTACATTTACTTGCAGGCCTTTGGTTTAAACGGTAGTTTTGGGGCACGTAGATAGCATCCATTGCGGAAGCTGCTATTTACAGACCATTTTTGCAGCATATGCTGAGCAGCATTCACCTGTTTGAAAATGTATCATGTAGAATTATTTTAAAGGGGCATTAAACAAAAACTGGATGCTGTGTAGGAATGCAACCTTTGCACATGTGTATGGTGTTATAGAGGGTAGAATACCTAGCACTGGTCCTGCTTAGTTAATTTATTAAACATGAATTCATATATGAGCAAACACAAAATGTGTGTATATACAGAGAAATTAATGGAAACTCTTTTAAAGGAAAGACTTGTATCTTTCCTTCAGACAAACAATTTAGAAGACAAAGGAAAGCATGGCTTCACTGCTGGAAGATCATGTCAGACTAATCTAATTGATTTCTTTGACCATGTAACTAAAATTATGAACTAGGGAGGAGACATAGATGACGCATATCTAGACTTTAGCAAAGCATTTGACACTCTCCAACACAACAAACTTATTCACAAAATGTATTGCCTTGGAATATATGCTAAGATTGTTAAGTGGGTAGAATGTTGGCTTAAGGGGAAGGTTTTCTTGTTTGCTGATGATACAAAAATTTGTAACAGGGTAGATGTTACAGGAGGGGTTGATCAAATGAACTGTGATATTAAAAAACTAGAGGACTGATCAAATAAATGCGATCTGAAATTTAATATTACCAAGAGCAAAATTATGCATATAGGATCCAAAAACCCAAAGGCCAATTATAGTCTCAATTGTACATTGACATTAAACTTCCATTTGAGGTACACAAAAACTGTAAAGTCATTAAAAAATGCCTGGGACAAGCATAAGGCTATCCTAAGGAAAAAGTAACATGCAATATGGTTAGACTTGATGGGCTTTTTTGGTTCTTATCTATGGTGAAATTCTATGTTTCTATGTTTCTATGAATGTTAAGAATGAAAATCCATTAAAATTCGGTAATCAAATGTTATTTCCGGTTTTCAAAATGTTACTTTAGTTTTCAAATGTTCATAATTAGATCGAATATCCACATTCAAAATTTAAAATGTAACATTTAACAAATACTATTCAGAAGTGCAATAGTTTATGTGGTAGGGAATTTAGTAAATTGATACATAATAGATACAACAAGCAGCGGATGCGGAAACGGAAGTTAAGAAGCAGCGGTCATACGACCGCTGCTCCTTAACTTGTCCGCCACCTTTTAGGTGGTGAACTGCAATCATCTCGAGCCGATCAGGATGGTTGACACCTCTTACTAGCAGCCATGAATGTGCAGAGGGCAGCATTGCACAAGCATTTCACAAGAAATGATTGACACCTCCTGCTAGTGGCCGCGAATGTGCATGGGGCAGCATTGCACAAGCATTTCACAAGAAATACTTGTGCAATGGTAAATGCAGACAGCGTATGCTGTCAGCATTTAGCGATGTCGGGCGGACATGATTCGCTACAGCGAATTATTACCCGCCAGGCATTTAATAAATCAAACACAATATATCAATTTAATTTTTTCTATTTTGAATATTGCATAATTTGAGTATTATATTTAAAGATAGCTTTAGAAATACTATTACATAAACAAATGTTAGAATGTTGTGCAAACATTCAAATTTCAAAATGAACAATGTGTTAAAATTAGTTTAATTTTTTGAATTTTGCAAAACGTTCGGCCATCCCTAGTCATAAAATACTAGCCAAGCAAAGATGTCATTCGCCACTTCTGATCCCACCAATCACTCAGCCACACCACACCCACTACCCCACCTCCTCTTTGCCTATGTTTAGCCATTAGGAAAAACCTTATTGTGCAGTAGCTTTTCATATTTTTTTTTTATTTTAATAACAACAAATTAAGTCCTTTTAATACAATTATTACAAATATATATATTTTGCTGGTCATTTTGCACAGTGTATACACAGCATTTATATTGATACATAAAGGGCTAGATCACAAGTGGAGATGTATTTTGCGTTTCCCATATAGCGATAACTTTGCTAGAATTAAGATTTTGGCGCTAGTGGGGTTGCGCTCATATTACAAGTGGAAAGTAAACTGCTCTAGCGGTAACCTGTATATCGTAAAAATCATAAGAATACCGCGTTCACTTTCACATATTCCCCAATAGAAGTCAATGGAGAAAAAAGTAAAAAAAAACACACCACTCTCACGCAAACACCATCACATATGCTCATTACTAGTGCTAACCCAGCATGAAATTATGAATATTTCATATTCAAATGTTTTTTACGTAAGAGAATATTAGCTATTTATTCATAAATAAATATTTCTACATATATCTGATGTTTTTTTAAACAAATATATATATATATTTACCTAAGTATATAGATGATTATATATAGGTATAGATTTTTACAGATATATATAGGAATATCTATTTAATAATACAAAGAACATATTATGCTATGTACAGAACATTGGAATGTGAAATATTTACAGTAAATACATTGTTGAAACCTTTATTAAATATGAATATTGTATAAATATGTTTTTTACATGTTTTCAACTACTTAACAGCAAAAGGCTCAAATGCACTTGTATATATTAAAAAAAGAAAGAGGGAATAAATATATATATGAATGCTATTATCTACGTGTAGACCTTGATTCAGATTTGTACTTAGGTCAATACATATAGTTGTGCTAAAAGCATGAGCATTAAATGAACAAATATGGTTCACCTACTAACATATAGGTTTACTCAAAAAAAATACTTTTCTGCACAATTTAGAAATATGATGATCAGTAGTTATAATCAGACATAAAAAGTAACTTGTATTATGTTATATTTAAAAGACAGCAAAGAAATGTACCTTCAGGTAAACCTGATAAGTACAAACCCTCGCAATATAACCCTTATCGCTATTGCGCTCCATTTGTAATCTAGACCAAAGTGTATTAATAAAGGTATAATGAATTGTTACAAATAGTTATTCTCTTCACTTAGCTATAGCAAGTGGAGGTGTGTATTAGACTAAGTCTGAAAGAGAGACTTGTTAGTAAGTCTAAACACAATACTATTTTATTGCGCATCTTAAATGGCTTATTCTAAAATGTAACTTTTATTATACATAATAAAAAAAGCACTTGTGTTCTTGGTAACTTACACTATTAAGATATTTATATATTTGCACTTAAATTAAAAACACATTGCACCCCCTCTGAAGAAGTGCTTGCGAAACGCGTGTCAAGGGTATAATGCCAGAGCTATGTCTCCATTACCATCTGCTTTCACTAGCATGTGATAATTTACAACCTATGAAATGTATTATTTACTATAGTTTTGCTGTATAATATTACCCATTTGACAGTGATAAATGTAAATCAGCACCTGGATTGTAGGATCTTAGCCTTAGTCCAGGCGTTATTATTTATTATTATTATTCACAATCAAACACTGAGTAATAGCTCAAATGTTCAAAGAACAAATAGTTTACTAATGAATATACAAACAAATTATATATGCTGGAGCAATGTGTTTTTAATTAAGGTTGAAAGTGCAAATATATGAATATCTTATTAGTATAATTTACCAACCACAGTGGTGTTTTTTATTATGTGCAGATAAAAGTAACATTTTAAAATAAGATATATAGTCTCTCCTTCTGACAATATAACTCTCCCCTTTTTAAATTTCTAATCTCCCAGGTTGAGTGGTCGAGTGGAAATTTTGAGCCCTTTATATATATATATATATATATATAAATAAATATATATATATATACATTGGGGCAAACAAGTATTTAGTCAGCCACCAATTGTGCAAGTTCTCCCACTTAGGAGAGACAAAATGTGGAAACAAATCCAGACAATCACATTGTCTGATTTGGAAAGAATTTATTTGCAAATTATGGTGGAAAATAAGTATTTGGTCAATATCAAAAGATAATCTCAATACTTTGTTATATATCCTTTGTTGGCAATGACAGAGGTCAAACATTTTCTGTAAGTCTTCACAAGGTAGTCACACACTGTTGCTGGTATGTTGGCCCATTCCTGCATGCAGATCTCCTCTAGAGCAGTGATGTTTTGGGACTGTCGCTGGGCAACACAGACTTTCAACTCCCTCCAAAGGTTTTCTATGGGGTTGAGATCTGGAGACTGGCTAGGCCACTCCAGGACCTTGAAATGCTTCTTACGAAGCCACTCCTTCATTGCCCGGGTGGTGTGTTTGGGATCATTGTCATGCTTAAAGACACATCCACGTTTCATCTTCAATGCCCTTGCTGATGGAAGGAGGTTTGCACTCAAAATCTCACGATACATGGCCCCATTCATTCTTTCATGTACATGGATCAGTCGTCCTGTTCCCTTTGCAGAGAAACATCCCCAAAGCATGCCACCCCCATGCTTCACAGTAGGTATGGTGTTCTTTGGTTGCAACTCAGCATTCTCTCTCCTCCAAACACGACGAGTTGTGTTTCTATCAAACAGCTCTACTTTGGTTTCATCTGACCATATGACATTCTCCCAATCCACTTCTGTATCATCCAAATGCTCTCTAGCATACTTCAGACGGGTCCGGACATGTACTGGCTTAAGCAGGGGGACATGTCTGGCACTGCAGGATCTGAGTCCCTGGCGGCATAGTGTGTTACTGATGGTAGCCTTTGTTACATTGGTCCCAGCTCTCTGCAAATCTTTCACTAGGTCCCCCCGTGTGGTTCTGGGATGTTTGCTCACCGTTCTTGTGATCATTTTGACCCCACAGGGTGAGATCTTGCGTGGAGCCCCAGATCGAGGGAGATTATCAGTGGTCTTGTATGTCTTCCATTTTCTAATTATTGCTCCCACAGTTGATTTCTTCACACCAAGCTGCTTGCCTATTGCAGATTCAGTCTTCCTAGCCTGGTACAGGTCTACAATTTTGTTTCTGGTGTCCTTCGACAGCTCTTTGGTCTTCACCATAGTGGAGTTTGGAGTGTGACTGTTTAAGGTTGTGGACAGGTGTGTTTTATACTGATAACAAGTTCAAACAGGTGCCATTAATATAGGTAATAAGTGGAGGACAGAGGAGCCTCTTAAAGAAGAAGATACAGGTCTGTGAGAGCCAGAAATCTTGCTTGTTTGTAGGTGGCCAAATACTTATTTTCCACCATAATATGCAAATAAATTCTTTCCAAATCAGACAATGTGATTGTCTGGATTTGTTTCCACATTTTGTCTCTCATAGTTGAGGTATACCTATGATGAAAATTACAGGCCTCTCTTATCTTCTTAAGTGGGAGAACTTGCACAATTGGTGGCTGACTAAATACTTTTTTGCCCCTCTATATAGTCTATTTAAAAGAACTACAAACCCCAAAGCTAAAATTACACAAAATAAAAAATGTAAAATTACAGAAAAAAATAAACAAATCTATCCAAAATAAAAAATGTAAACCTAAACTAATACCCCTATAAAAAAAAATCCCCCCACAAATAAAAACACCCCCTAATCTAATACTAAACTATCAATAGCCCTTAAAATGGCTTTTGAAGGGCATTGCCCGAAGTTAAACAGCTCTTTTACCTAAAAAAATTACCAATTACCCCCTAACAGTAAAACCCCCACCCACCAAACCCCCCAAAATAAAAAAAACTAACACTCATAAAAAACTAAATTACCCATTGCCCCTAAAGGGGCATTTGTATGGGCATTGCCATTAAATGGGCATTCAGCTTTTTTACTGCCCTTAAAAGGGCAATCAGCTCTTTTCCAGCACAAAAAACCCTAATCTAAGAAAAAAAAGCCACCCCAAAAAATAAAAAAAGCCTAGACAAAGCCCCAAATAGGTACTCACCGTTACTGAAGTCCGGCGGAGAAGGTCTTCTTCCAGGCGGCTCAATCATCTTCTATCTTCATTTGGAACAATGGCGGTGCAGAGCGGAGGTGTGGAGCTGTCTTCTCCGATGCATGGGTCCTCAGCGGTGGTCCTCAATGGCAGCGGTACTCGGTGGCGGCATTCCTTGGTGGCGTGGAGGCTCCTCATCATCTGATGTCTGTCGTACATTGAAGATTGAATGCAAGGTACCGCATTAAATTTGGGGTATTTTCCATTCCTATTGGCTGAAATTTTTAAATCAACAAATAGGATTAGAGCTACTGAAATCCTATTGGCTGTTCAAATCAGCCAATAAGATTTCAGTAGCTCTCATCCTATTGGCTGATATGAAGGCAAGGTACGCCGCTGAGGATCCGTGCATCGGGGAAGCCAGCACCTCCGCTCCGCGCCACTGGAAGAAGAACTTCTCCACTGGACTTCAGGAACGGTGAGTACCTATTTGGGGCTTAGTTTTAGATATATTTTTTTTTTTTAAGATTAGGGCTTTAATGGGCTGTAAAAGAGCTGATAGCCCTTTTAAGAGCAGCAAAAGAGCTGAATGCCCATATAAATGCGCCTTTAGGTTTTTTTAGTGTTCTGTTAGGGGGACTTCTTTTTTTAAAGGGACAGTCAAGTCCAAAAAAACTTTCATGATTTAAATAGGGCATGGAATTTTAAACAATTTCCCAATTTACTTTTATCACCAATTTTGCTTTGTTCTCTTGGTATTCTTAGTTAAAAGCTAAACCTAGGAGGTTCATATGCTAATTTCTTAGACCTTGAAGACTGCCTCTAATCTGAATACATTTTGACCACTAGAGAGCATTAGTTCACGTGTTTCCTATAGATAACATAGAGCTCATGCACGTAAAGTGACCTAGGAGTGAACACTGATTGGCTAAACTGCATGTCTGTCAAAAGAACTGAAATAAGGGGGCAGTCAGCAGAATCTTAGATACAAGATAATTACAGAGGTAAAATGTGTATTATTATAACTGTGTTGGTTATGCAAAACTGGGGAATGGGTAATAAAGAGATTATCTGTCTTTTTAAACAACAAAAATTCTGGTGTTGACTGTCCCTTTAAATGTAAAAGAGCTGTTTAACTTAGGGCAATGCCCTACAAAAGGCCCTTTTAAGTTAGTTTAAATTGGGGGTGTTTTTATTTTGGAAGGGCTTTTTTATTTTCATAGGGATTAGGTTTAATTTTTTTTTATTTTTGATCATTTTGTTTATTTTTTTCTGTAATTTTAAAGTTTTTAATTTTTTGTAATTTTAGATTTTGTTTTTGTAACTTAAAGGGACAGTCTAGGCCAAAATAAACTTTCATGATTCAGTTAGAGCATGTAATTTTAAACAATTTTCCAATTTACTTTTATCACCAATTTTGCTTTGTTCTCTTGGTATTCTTAGTTGAAAGCTTAACCTAGGAGGTTCATATGCTAATTTCTTAGACCTCGAAGGCCACCACTTTTCAGAATGCATTTTAACAGTTTTTCACCATTAGAGGGTGTTAGTTCACGTATTTCATATAG
Organism: Bombina bombina; assembly: GCF_027579735.1. Lineage (NCBI taxonomy): Eukaryota > Metazoa > Chordata > Amphibia > Anura > Bombinatoridae > Bombina > Bombina bombina. The sequence goes on along the minus strand of NC_069500.1, from coordinate 103,093,124 downwards.
ATAACACTGTGCTCGTGCACGTGAAGTTATCTGGGAGCAGGCAGTGATTGGCTAAACTTCAGGTCTGTCTAAAGAACTGAAATAAAGGGGCAGTTTGCAGAGGCTTAGATGCAAGATAATCACAGAGGTTAAAAGTATATTATTATAACTGTGTTGGTTATGCAAAACTGAGGAATGGGTAATAAAGGGATTATCTATCTTTTAAAACAATAACAATTCTGGTGTAGACTGTCCCTTTAATGTTAGGTTTTATTATTTTAAGTGTAACTTAGTATTGGGGTTAATTTAGGGGGTGTTAGGATAGGGGGCTTAGTAATTAGTTATTTGCGTTGTGGGGGTTGGTGGTATAGGAGTTAATAGGTTAATTAGGTTTATTAGGTTTATTATGATGTGGGGGTTTGGCGGTTTAGAGGTTAATAGGTTAATTAGGTTTATTGTGATGTAAGGGTTGGTGGTTTAGGAGTTAATAGGTTAATTAACTAAGGAACAAAACTAGGAACAAATGATAGTGCAGCAAAACATTAGTTCCTTTGTTTGTGCCATTACTTTAAAGGCAAAAAAAGGCTTTATGCTGGCAAGAAACCATTCCAAAGTTTAGCTTTACACTATTCAGGTAGGAAAGGTTTCAAAGGTTAAAATACATACTATTGAATAACTATATCCATCAATTTCATTGTCAGTAACTCCATGGGCATGAGCACAATGTTATCGATATGGTACATGTCAACTAATGCCCTCTAGCTGTAAAAAACTGTCAAATGCATTCAGAAAAGAGGCAGCCTTCAAGGGCTTTGAAATAAGTATATGAGCCTACCTAGGTTTAACTTTCAACTACGAATACCAAGAGAACAAAGCACATTTGATGATAAAAGTTGTTTAAAATGACATGCCCTATCTGAATCATGAATGTTTCATTTGGACTAGACTGTCCCTTTAAGTTGCTATCTAGCTGCCCTGAAGATTTTCCCTGGAGGCAAGAAGTGGTTAACAAATTTCCATTAATGAATGAATAATGTTGTCAAATTTAGCAAAAACAGAAATAACCCAGGAATGAATCATGTGTTCATGACGTACAGTATGTCTGTGCACGTCTAATTATGCAATAACACATACTTTGAACTTCATTTGCCTTTCCTTCCTTCAGTTCCCCTTCATTTCTATGTATTTATATATATACATACCTATATATATATATATATATATATATATATATACCTAAATCCTCTATAAATATATATTGTACCAAAAAACACATCATTTATATATATATATATATATATATATATATATATATATATATATATATATAAAGAACAATGTATTCCAGAATAAATGCTATGTGCAGAACATTGGCATGTGAAATATTCATATTTTCATGTCTGATTAGCACACGAGAATATGCAATAGGGTTTGCACGAGAGTAAGGTGTTTTTATGCACTTTTTTTCCCCATTGACTTCTATGGGGAATACATGAATGTGCATGCAGTATTCTAAGTTCAGCTTTTTGCACTCGTTAGGTTAGTTTGCACACGTTTTACTTCACTTTGTTAACCCCACGCTGTGACTAGACAGCGTTTCAGGGACAGGGAAGCAGATAAATAGCCTTGATCTTCTCCGGTATTTTTCAGTCAGCGCAGTGGCCAGCTCAGGGGGGCCACAGGGGGGGCCAGGGACATTTTTATAGGGGCACTGGCCCCTGTGGGCCCCTGTGTAGAACCGCCCCTGCTTGTAGCCCAATTAACGCTTGAGCGGGAGCGTTAATTAGTGCTCCACTCATAATCTGGCCGAGTGTTTTTAAGTTAAGTGTTTTATTTCCATTAACTTACTACTTACATAAACCATGTACTGCTGTGTTTTAGCGTACCGTACCATGTACATTCAGCAAATGCCCTTAGTGTACAGAAATGACAAAAAGCCAATAACCAAAGGCAAACAAGAAAAAATGGTTTTAATTAAAACATGCACATAGTGTTGATTATCTTTGTAGTGTAGCAATGAAATGTGTAAAGTTCCGCATTTTGCATTAATATACCTTCCCTAAAAGCAATTCAAAACTAAAAGGTATCAGATGAGTCCCCCATGGATCAGTACTTTTCTTTTTATATTGTTATTAATGACATGGAGCAAGGATTGATTAGCAACATCTCTATTTTTGCAGATAATACAAAGTATTATAAGGTCATTGCAGGATAAACTTGCTTTACTAGGGGATGTACAAAAAAAGATAGAAGAATTGGCAGGTAAATGGAAAATTAAATAAGGAAAAATGCAAGGTTCTACATTTTGGAAGTAAAAATAAGCAGACAACAAATTATTTAAATGGGACTAAGTTAGCATAACAAAGGAGGATTGGTATTTTGGAGTACTTCTAGATAACAAGCTAAAGATGGGTGCATAATGCAAAGTAGCAGCTTCTAAGGCTAATAAGATACTAGCATGTGTTAAAAGAGGCATTAATGTAAGGGAGGAAAGTATAATTTTGTCACTATATAAATTCCTGGTAAGACCTCACCTGTGTTGTTCTGGGGACCAATCTTAAATAAGTACATTGCAGACTTACAACAAGTTCAGAGAAGAGCTTGAGAGGTGACATGATTACTTTATATAAATATATTCAAGGCCCGTATACAGAGATGGCAGAAGCTCTGTTTATTGCAAGAAAATGCTTGTTATAAGAGGTCACAATTGAAGGCTAGAGGAGTGGAGATTTAGGGCTCCATATACTAAGCCGTCAACTAATTCGACATTATAGACGCGGATAAACTTGTTGTTACTCGCCGCGGGCGAAATGATGTCCACTGTCATTATGTACTAAAAATCCACCCAGAAATAGAGGCGTCTAGCACGCTGTGAGCAGTGGAGGATTATTGATACATTTGATGCCTCGCTCGCCACAACTAAGCTAATGTACTTAAATGTCAGTAGAATTGTATGGACAATTATTAACACGTGACATGCAAGGTGTCAGAAACGTCATAGTAGTCGCAGGAACAGAATTTGTCTACTATAAAAGTGCAACTTTTCTTAACAACTTTATTATTGTTCAATATTTTTTGATCAGTTCATACAGTGCGTTATTTTTGTAATATTTATTTACAAATTTGATATGGCTTCATCTGGATCAGATACCACTTCAAAATCCAATAATCCTCACTTTTCTCATCAGCAAAACGTAGTTTTGATTGATATGATTATTGACTCTTTATGATTATTTATTTGGATGTTGTGTCAAACAGACCAATTTTTCAAGGAGGAAGATAATCTGGCAACGGATAAGCGATGCAGTTAGTGCCCAGGCTCCTGGAAAAAAGGATGTTGAACAGCTCAAGAAACGTTATAACAACATCAAACGTTTCGCCAAGGCAAAATTGGCCAGAGAAAAAAATTCTGCACATGCTACCGGGGGGTGGACCAGCATATGTGGCCGACTTAAATGACTATGAGCAGAAGCTTGTTCAGCATCTAGGGCCTGAGATCATCACCAGCATAATGGACGACTGTGACAGTGATTTGAGAGGTAAATGTATTATCGTAATAATTGACGCCAAATGCTTGTGAAATAACGATAGTTCTATTTGTCCAATATTATGGATGAAAAATTAGCTGCTTACGTACGTTAAGTCGCACATAGGCCCCAACGATTTTGATTCATATAAATTATGACGCATTATTAAAAAAATGTATTACTATCGATTTTTTAAATAAATATATATATAATACAAATACATTTTTAAAAATATGTGTTTAAACAATAACCGGGTTTCTCTAATTATCTGTTGTATGAAGCTATAACGGGAATATAAGAAAAATTTGGATATAAATCTACTGTATTATTCATGCATACAATAGTTTATTCAAAAGCTAAGCAATAAATTCTTACTCGATAGTAAAAGACCTTTTTATGACGCATATAAACCTTTTTTTATTAGTTTATTATAAATATAGGGGAGAACTATGTAATGTGATCCCTAAAGATAAAATTGTGCTCATGCCGTGCCTTTGCAATAAAAATTTGTCAAAAAATTTAAAGAATAGGCCCAATTTAATTGTAATTGTGATGTAATTAAATGCCATGTGACCATGTTTATTTTCTAATATACTTAGATACAAGTAAATAATATGATATTTACTTTGATCTCAGCATATTCTGACCGCCCCATGATCACATGCCTTTTTTTATTTATTATCTATTGACTTTCATTTTACACAATTAAAGGTACACTTATCCTAAAAATTTCAGCAAAGTATATCAATGGAATGAAGCAAAATAGATAATAGAAGTAAATAACAAAATAAAAAATTGCATGTTCTTTGTAAATCATGAAAGAGAAAAAGTTTGTTTTCATGTCCCTTTAATGATTGTGCCAACAGCCACTGGTGTGATCAGAGTATTACCAGTATTAGCTTTCTTATTGAACTGTAAATTAAAAAAAAGAAAAAAGAAAAAAACAATTGATTAATAACAATATTCATTTTTTTTTTAAATTTTAAAGCTACACCGACACCACAACCACAGCCAGGGAGGAGTACCAATGAAGCGCCCACTTCTTCAAGATCTTCTGCAGCTGTTTCGAGACCATCTACAAGTGCAGCTCATGGTCAATTTATAAGGTCGAAATATACTGTCACACACAGTTCTTCATCTGCGGATACACTCCTTGATGTAAGGACCAGCACTCCAGATACCGGTGTTGGAAGAGGAACTGGTAAGTAAATTATTCTTTCTAACAAAATCACAAATTAGCACTATCATTTATCTATGTATAAAAAAAATGGTTGAAAAAAAATTAAAGGTACAACAATTATAGTATTGACATTACATTAAATCTACTTCGATATAGTTTAGAGATAGGAATGGCAGGTGAATGACATATACTAATGAGCTGAGCTTGTCATTAATCTCAAAATTAATTGATAATAAATGTAATTTTAAAATTAATTTAAAGGGAATATAATCAAGCCCGGCCATGCCCCTGCATCCCCCACCCTCTCTGCTGTCTGATCCTCACGGCGGTCACTGCTGATCCTTCCTCTGGCCAGGAATGTTTGTCTTGCGGTGCAGTCTGTACTGCGCATGACTGCATCGGACAAACATACCTGGCCTTTTATATTATAGGATGTCAATTATTAAAATGAATTCAATTTTAATTATCCAATTTTTTTTTTTTTTTCAAACAAGCTTTATTTAAAGATATGCAATTACAATCCATGGACAATGTATAAACCGAAAACATACATTTAGGGATATAAGTATCGCTTTTGAAATGTAATTTGTCTTACAATTAGGTCAAAATAACATCTACATCAGTGTGGCAGTTCAAAAGTTCTCTCAAGTCTTCATATATGATTCCTGCCCGCTCCTAAGGGCGTACTAGATGCTCAATTACAAGTTCAACTGTCCATATATGTTGGGGGATCAAAGCTTGGTTTTTTGTAACAATATTGCGTAACATGTGGAGATATTAGAACCTTTAGCATTAGTAAAGAAAATAAAAAAATAATAACAAAAAGAAAAAAGCTCCAATCGGAGAAGCCCATATACACCAGGCCCATAAAGAAAGAGAGTAAGGAGAGAGAGAAAAAAAAAAAAAAATAAACCAAAGGAGAATTTGTGAAGGGGGGAAGAGGGGGAAGAAGGATTCCCAGGATGAAACCCAAGTTATTCAGTGGTAGACTGTTTACATGCTCGGAGATCAGCAAATAGTTTAATCAGGAAGGGGGGATTTCCACATAGCCTTCAGGGATTCATAAACGTCAATTTGATTGCTCTGGAGATAATGTAATTTTTCTAGTATTAGCAATTCATTCACGGCAGATCTCCACTCTGCGAGAGTAGGTAACTCCCCCGATTTCCATAATCTGGGGATCAATCTTTTCGCTCCTGTTAGCATGATCAAAAGAAGGGCCCGACCCTGCCTGCCCATGGAGTCCGGTAAATGCAAAAACAAAATGGTCTCAAGGGAGTTTGATATGTGTACATTCAAAATTCTAGACATCTCCTCTATGACTATTGTCCAATATGTCGTCAACTTAGGGCAGGACCACCATATATGTGAGAGTGTTCCTATCTCGCCGCATCCTCTCCAACATGCCGCTGAGGCAGTCGGAAAGAATCGGCGTAACCGGGAAGGAGTATAGTACCATCTAGTGTGTAATTTAAGTTGTATCTCTTGAACCACTGCGGAAACAGAGCAGTGCTTAATCAATCTAAATGACTTGAGCCATTCTTCCTCTCCAACCACATTGTTAAGGTCTCTATTCCATGCGTCGGTGTATGTCGGTAATTGTATGTCAGGCGGCAAGAGAAGCCCAATTTTTTTTTTTTTATAGCTGATTTGGGATGTTTGTTCCATAGTTTGACTGGACATTCATCGCCATTATTTGATGGTATGTATCAATGATATATCTGTTATTTCTCATTTACCTATTTATTTATTTTTTACATTGGTTAATATGTACATTTTTTGCGATGACTGTATTATAATCTCTCTCTCTTTCAATTCCATCTATTAAATCGTCTGTTAATGCTTTTATTTTACAATTTTCTTAAATTTTATATTCTTTGATCTAGAGGAAAAAAACTCATCAAGGGAGATAACCATAAATCTATTACCAATAAGAGAAGAAAATCCAAATTCAGAAGAAAATACCGGACGTCAGGATGGAAGTCAGACTCCAGATTTTCTAGATGAATTTGGAGATGCCCAACAATTTTCTTATGAAAATTATATTCAATAATTTTTTATAAACAAAGAAACAGAATAAAATCAAATAGCATATTTTCAGTACAGTAAATCGACTTGCTTCAATAACATTCCCAAAGTTGCCCTAATTTTAGAGATTTTAAGTTTAACATTATCTTCAAGACAACTCTGAGTGCTTTTGTCTTCAGTTTCAGTAGTGGATGTTGAAGATACATCTGTAGAATAACAAAAACAAAACAATGAGTATTTAACTTTACATATCCATATTGAATTTGTAATATGATTATCTGTTCACAGTTATTACCTCCTGCTAGTGTATTATCTGTATCAACGACTATATTGGCTTCTACACTTTTGTACACTTTTTTTTTGTTTTTTGTTTTATGAGTAATAAGTATGAAACATACCTTTATCTTCCATAATTGTTCTTAAAAAAAAAATTATTGGCTGACTATCATCTGAACTCAACCCTTCACCTAATGGCACCCTATCTATTTCATCCATATTTTCTAGGTCTTCCATGGTAATATCTATGTTACAAAAGAGATACATAAACAACTATGAAGCCAACAAATATTTTAAAAATATAAATTAGATGTCATCTAACCATTACTTGTCTGTGTTTACACTCATTTGTTGAAAACCTTGATATGGATTGGGAGATAATTAAATATCCAATAGTGTTAGTGGCATAGGTGGAGATAAAGCTTCACTCCTGGGTGTTTCCACCAACATTGACCGAAGGTAGCGTGGTGGCTGTTTACCCTTTCTTTTCTTACTTCGCATATCTATAAAGATATAAATTTAAAAATTTTTATCAAAACTTCAAAAAAGAATTAACATTGAAAAATGTTAAACAAAAATCTTAAAAATTGTAAATTATGCATGCTACTCCAATTTTATTAATAGTATTTTTTAAAGCAAGCATTTATATTTCATTCTACTAACACAGTTCTGCATGCTTATTTGTATAAAAATTAAATTATAATCTACTAACAAACGGCTAGATTACAAGTTTTGCGTTATGAGGGGTGCGGTGCTAACTTGCACGTTATTGTAACCGCTCACTTCCCTACAGCGCTGGTATTACAGGTTTTCAGAAACCTGGCGTTATCAGGCAAGAAGTGAACATAGAGCAAAATTGTGCTCCATACCGCAAAAAGCAGCGTAAAGCTCCGTAACGCAGCCCCATTGATTCCTATGGGGAAACTAAATTTATGTTTACACCTAACACCCTAACATGAACCCTTACTCTAAACACCCCTAATCTTACACTTATTAACCCCTAATCTGCCATCCCCGACATCGCCGACACCTACATTATATTTATTAACCCCTAATCTGCCACCCCCGACATCGCCGACACCTACATTATACTTATTAACCCCTAATATGCCGCCCCTGACATCGCCGACACCTACATTATACTTATTAACCCCTAATCTGCTGCCCCCAACATCGCCGACACCTACATTATACTTATTAACCCATAATCTGCTGCTCCCAACATCGCCGACACCTACATTATATTTATTAACCCCTAATCTCCCGTCCTCAATGTCCCTGCAACCTACCTACACTTATTAACCCCTAATCTGCCACCCCCAACGTCGCCGCCACTATAATAAACATATTAACTCCTGCATCGCAAACACTAGTTAAATATTATTAACCCCTAATCTGCCGCCCCTAGCATCGCCGACACCTACATTATACTTATTAACCCCTAATCTGCTGCCTCCAACATCACCGACACCTACATTATATTTATTAACCCCTAATCTCCCGTCCTCAATGTTGCCGCAACCTACCTACATTTATTAACCCCTAATCTGCCACCCCCAACGTTGCCACCACTATACTCAATTTATTAACCCCTAAACCTAAGTCTAAGCCTAACACCCCCTAACATTGCAAGTGCTCAAAGATATGAGGTCTAAGGTGTTAAGAAAAAAACGTAGATATGGTGGTTGACCGTTTTTCTAAAATGTCACATTGCATTCCCTTGAAGAAGTTGCCTACCGCTCAGGAGCTTGCTTCAATTTTTGCCCGGGAGGTCTTCCGTTTACATGGGTTACCCAAGGAGATAGTGTCGGACTGGGGTAGCCAGTTTGTCTCCAGATTTTGGCATTCCTTTTGTGCTCAAATGGGGATCCAGCTTTCCTTCTCTTCGGCATATCACCCTCAATCCAATGGGGCTGTGGAACGGTCTAATCAAGCTCTGGAACAGTTCCTCCGTTGCTATGTCTCAGATCACCACAATAATTGGTCTGAACTGTTACCTTGGGCAGAGTTTGCTCATAATAGTGCTATTAATGCTTCCTCCAAGTTATCCCCGTTCATGGCGAATTATGGGTTTCAACCATCTTTGTTGCCCGATTAATTCATGTCTCTGGATATTCCGGCTTTGGAGGAGCATCTCCGCCAACTCTGTTCCACGTGGGTGCAGATTCAGGATTGCCTTCATCGTTCTATGCAGCACCAAAAGTTCCAGGCTGATCGTAGGCGTCTGCCCGCGCCTTCCTACCAGGTTGGTGAGAGAGTTTGGCTGTCCTCCCGCAACTTGAACCTTCATGTGCCTTCCAATAAACTGTCTCCCGTTATGTTGGTCCTTTTCGAATACTCCGATGGGTCAATCCTGTGGCCTATGCTCTTGACCTTCCTCCTGCAATGCGCATCTCCAATGTTTTTCATGTCTCCCTCTTGAAACCATTGGTTTGTAATTGGTTTACCACTGTGTTGCCTCGTCCCTGTCCTATCTTTGTTGACAACCATGAGGAGTATGAGGTCAGCAGCATTATTGACTCTCGTATGTCCAGGGGCCTCGTACAGTATTTGGTTCACTGGAGGGGCTACGGTCCGGAGGAGCATTCATGAGTTCCCTCCTCTGATGTTCATGCTCCCACCCTCCTCCGTGCCTTCCATGCCCGTTTCCCCAATAAGTTTTTTGTCCTCCCGCGGGGGAGGGGTCGTTAATGGGAGGGTACTGTCAGGGTTTTTTCTCTGTTATGTTTGCCATGTGCTGCTGGCAGCCATTTTACTCACCTCTCTTGCTGACTCTGGTGCATACTGTGTGATGCTGCTCATTTCCTGCACCTCCTTTTATGGCCAGACTGTTGTACATCATCCGTGTGAGACAGGATGCAGTCTCAGAATTGTGATGTCATCACTTATTATTTAAAGGCCTCTGTTCAGTATGCTTTGCCCTTGCGTTGTCTCATACCTGTTTGTGAGAGCTCCTGTGTATTACCTGGCTGTCTGACGTCCCTCCTGGTTTCTGATCCCTGGCTTGTTCCTGACTCTGCTGTTCTCCTTTTTCCTGATTCCGGTTCGTCTGACTACTTGCTTTGGCTCCTGACTCGGCTCGTCTGACTATTTGCTTTGGGCCCATGACTTAGCTCGTCTGACTACCAGCTCTGGTTTTGATTCCTGGCTTGTTATTTGATTAGTGGACTTTTATTATTTTTTGCTATTAATAAAAGTGTGATTATTTTTGCACTTCTCGTCTCAGTCTGATTTCTGGCATCCTGACAGGGTGTTAGTGTACTTTTTAGCACTTAAGTTATGAGTTTTATGTTAAGTTTTTACAAAGTATTAAGTTTACACTTAGCTTACAATTATCCAATAGTTCACTATTAAATACCTTATGGCTAGATTACGAGTTTTGTGGTAAGAGAGGTGCGGTGCTAATTTGCACGTTATTGTCACCGCTCACTTCCCTACAGTGCTGGTATTACAGGTTTACATAAACCCGGCGTTATTAGGCAAGAAGTGAGCGTAGAGCAAAATTGTGCTCCATACCGTACTCCAATACCAGCGCTGCTAAAAGCCACGGTTAGCTGGTTTTACGTGCTCGTGCACGATTTCCCAATAGACATTAATGGGGAGAGCCGTCTGAAAAAAAGCCTAACACCTGCAAAAAAGCAGTGTAAAGCTACGTAACACAGCCCCATTGATTCCCATGGGGAAACTAAATGTATGTTTACACCTAACACCCTAACATGAACCCCGAGTCTAAACACCCCTAATCTTATACTTATTAACCCTTAATATGCTGCCCCCAACATCGCTGACACCTACATAATGTTATTAACCCCTAATCTGCTGCCCCCAACGTCGCCACCACTATAATAAACATATTAACCCCTAAACCTAAGTCTAACCCTAACCCTAACACCTCATAAATTAAATATAATTAAAATAAATCTAAATAAAAATTCCTATCATTAACTAAATAATTCCTATTTAAAACTAAATACTTACCTGTAAAATAAAACCCAAGCTAGCTACAATATAACTTATAGTTACATTGTATCTAGCTTAGGGTTTATTTTTATTTTACAGGCAAGTTTATATTTATTTTAACTAGGTAGAATAGTTACTAAATAGTTATTAACTATTTACTAACTACCTAGCTAAAATAAATACAAATTTACCTGTAAAATAAAACCTAACCTGTCTTACACTAACTCCTAACCTTACACTACAATTAAATCAATTACCTAAATTAAATACGATTACCTAAATTAAACCCACCCCCCACTAAATTACACAAAATAAAAATAGAAATGATCAGATATTTAAACTAATTACACCTAATCTAATAGCCTTATCAAAATAAAAAAGCCCCCCCAAAATAAAAAACCCTAGCCTAAACTAAACTACCAATAGTCCTTAAAAGGGGCCTTTTGCAGGGCATTGCCCCAAAGAAATCAGATCTTTTACCTGTAAAAAAAATATAAACAACCCCCCAACAGTAAAACCCACCACCCACACAACCAACCCCCCAAATAAAAACCTAACTAAAAAAACCTAAGCTCCCCATTGCCCTGAAAAGGGCATTTGGATGGGCATTGCCCTTAAAAGGGCATTTAGCTCTTTTTAAACTGCCCAAACCCCTAATCTAAAAATAAAATCCACCCAATAAACCCTTAAAAAACCTAACACTAACCCCCGAAGATCCGCTTACAGTTTTGAAGACTGGACATCCATCCTCAATGAAGCCGGGAGAATTCTTCATCCAAGCAGCAAGAAGTCCTCAACGAAGTCAGGAGAGGTCTTCATCCAAGCCAGCAGAAGTGGTCCTCCAGACAGGCAGAAGTCTTCATCCAGACGGCATCTTCTATCTTCATCCATCCGGCGTGGAGCGGCTCCATCTTCAAGACATTGGGCGCGGATCATCTTCTTCTTCCGACGACTAACGACGAATGAAGGTTCCTTTAAATGATGTCATCCAAGATGGCGTCCCTTTAATTCTGATTGGCTGATAGAATTCTATCAGCAAATCGGAATGAAAGGTGAAAAAATCCTATTGGCTGTTGCAATCAGCCAATAGGATTGAGCTTCAATCCTATTGGCTGATCCAATCAGCCAATAGGATTGAGCTTGCATTCTATTGGCTGATTGGAACAGCCAATAGAATGTGAGCTCAATCCTATTGGCTGATCGGATCAGCCAATAGGATTGAAGCTCAATCCTATTGGCTGATTGCATCAGCCAATAGAATTTTTTCACCTTTAATTCCGATTGGCTGATAGAATTCTATCAGCCAATCGGAATGAAAGGGACGCCATCTTGGATGAAGTCATTTAAAGGAACCTTCATTTGTCGTTAGTCGTCGGAAGAAGAGGATGCTCCGCGCCCGATGTTTTGAAGATGGAAGATGCCGTCTGGATGAAGACTTCTGCCCGTCTGGAGGACCACTTCTGCCGGCTTGGATGAAGACTTCTCCTGGATTTGTTGAGGACTTCTTGTCGCTTGGATGAAGACTTCTCCCGGCTTTGTTGAGGATGGATGTCTGGTCTTCAAAACTGTAAGTGGATCTTCGGGGGTTAGTGTTAGGTTTTTTTAAGGGTTTTTTGGGTGAATTTTATTTTTAGATTAGAGCTTTTGGGCTGAAAAAGAGCTAAATGCCCTTTTAAAGGCAATGCCCATACAAATGCCCTTTTCAGGGCAATGGGAAACTTAGGCTTTTTAGTTAGAATTTTATTTGGGCGGTTGGTTGTGTGGGTGGTGGGTTTTACTGGTGGGGGGTGGTTTTGTATTTTTTTTGTTACAGGTAAAAGAGCTGATTTCTTTGGGGCAATGCCCCGCAAAAGCCCCTTTTAAGGGCTATTGGTAGTTTAGTTTAGGCTAGGGTTTTTTTATTTTGGGGGGGGGGTTATTTTGATAGTGCTATTAGATTAGGTGTAATTAGCTTAAATATCTGATCATTTCTTTTTTTATTTTGTGTAATTTAGTGTTTTTTGTTTTTTGTAATTTAGGTAATTGTATTTTATTAATTTAATTTATTTAATTGTAGTGTAATGTTAGGTGTTAGTGTAAGACAGGTTAGGTTTTATTTTACAGGTAAATTTGTATTTATTTTAGCTAGGTAGTTAATAAATAGTTAATAACTATTTAGTAACTGTTCTACCTAGTTAAAATAAATACAAACTTGCCTGTAAAATAAAAATAAACCCTAAGCTAGATACAATATAACTATTAGTTATATTGTAGCTAGCTTAGGGTTTATTTTATAGGTAAGTATTTAGTTTTAAATAGGAATTATTTAGTTATTAATAATATGTTTTATTTAGACTTATTTTAATTATATTAAAGTTAGGGGGTGTGAGGGTTAGGGTTAGACTTAGGATTCGGGGTTAATAATTTTAGTATAGTGGTGGCGACGTTGGGAGCAGCAAATTAGGGGTTAAGAAATGTAGGTAGGTGGCGGCGATGTTAAGGACGGCAGTTCCACTGAGTCAAGTAAATAAGCTTGTTTTTTTAACAGTATCCTGTAGATGGTAATCCACATACTGTGCCACACTCTGGTATAGGGAACCTATTGCCGAAACAATCGGACACCCTGTTTTCTTTTTTGCATCCTTATGTACTTTTGAAACAGTATATATAAATGGATATTTAGGGAATTCTGTCATCAAAAACTTAAATATATGTTCATCATCAATAAACCTATTATGTAATGCTAAATTAAGAGTATAATCTAATGCTTTCTTATATTCTCTAGTGGGGTTGTTTGGTAAAGTTAAGTATGTGCTGCTAAGTTGTAATAATTCAGTACGTTAATACTTATGGTCTAGAATAACAACAGCGCCACCTTTGTCTGCACTGCAAATGACTATAGAAGTATCATCTTTTAAATGTTTTAATGCAACCCATTCTTTGCTACTGATGTTTCTAAATTGTCTAGGGATTTCTTTACATTCCTGTTGTATTTCTCTACTACATATGTTTGTGTTAGTCTTAATAGCTGGATGAGTATTAGGGGGCTCAAATTTGGATTTGGTTTTAAATTTTACTTGAGATGTAGTTTGATTTGTATTAGTTTTCTGAAATAAGTCCTTGAGTTTTAAATGTCTTTGTAATCTATGTAAATCTACTTGATTGGAAAAATCATCAATTTTTGGTGTAGGTACATAATTAAGTCCTTTACTGAGTAGAGATATTTCATCATCACTTAGTACTTTCTGACTAAGATTGATGACCACACATTCATCTACGTTTTTGCTTTTGTTTTTACTTCACCCACCCCTTCTGGCATGGTTTCTGTGTCTTTGCCTAATTCCTTTTTTGAATACAGAGGTGGTTTATTTTGGGACCTGGTTTGTACTTTGTTTTGTTTCCCTGTTAGTGTTAGTCTCTATACTGTTATGCTCTGAACCACTGGACTCACCACCGCTAGTGTTTATTGTTAACATGTTTTGCTTGGTTCGTTTGTCTTGGAATCTCCTTCTATAGTGTATTGGTTTCCCGCTTAGCCATGGGTATACTCGCTTTTCCTTATAGTCTAATCCAACTGAGTTTATATTTTTATTTTTGAAATTAATCAGCTCTTGTTTGTATTTATCAACCGGCACCTTGAGTTTTGTCACCCAATCTTCATTGGTGTCATTTGTTAAACAACGTAGCTTTTCTGACTCTATTTTATCAATTTAAATTTTTGTAGATTTTTTCAAATGTGTAACTTACTCAATAACCAGTAAAACTCAATCCATATAATAGGGAAACTTTTTCATTGTAAGTTTAAAAATTAGCTTTTTTAAAAAAGTTTTGCAAATATTCGCCTAGATTTAGAGTTCTGCGTTAGCCGTCAAAACCAGCTTTAGGGGCTCCTAACGCTGGTTTTGGGCTACTGCTGGTATTTAGAGTCGTGTAGGTAAGGGTCTAATGCTCACTTTCCAGCCGCGACTTTTCCATACCGCAGATCCCCTTACGTCAATTGAGTATCCTATCTTTTCAATGGGATCTTTCTAACGCCGGTATTTAGAGTCTTCGCTAGAAGTGAGCATTAGAAATCTAACGACAAGACTCCAGCCGCAGAGAAAAGCCAGGAGTTAAGAGCTTTCTGGGCTAACGCCGGTTCATAAAGCTCTTAACTACTGTGCTCTAAAGTACACTAACACCCATAAACTACCTATGCACCCCCTAAACCGAGGTCCCCCCACATCGCCGCCACTATAATACATTTTTTTAACCCCTAATCTGCCGACCGCACACCACCGCAGCCTACATTATCCCTATGTACCCCTAATCTGCTGCCCCTAACACCACCACCCCTATATTATATTTATTAACCCCTAATCTGCTGCCTCCAACGTCGCCGCCACCTACCTACAATTATTAACCCCTAATCTGCCGACCGGACCTCACCGCTACTATAATAAAGTTATTAACCCCTAATCCGCCTCACTCCCGCCTCAAAAACCCTATAATAAATAGTATTAACCCCTAATCTGCCCTCCCTAACATCACTGACACCTAACTTCAAGTATTAACCCCTAATCTGCCGACCGGACCTCGCTGCTACTCTAATAAATGTATTAACCCCTAAAGCTAAGTCTAACCCTAACACCCCCCTAAGTTAAATATAATTTTTATCTAACGAAATAAATTATTTCTTATTAAATAAATTATTCCTATTTAAAGCTAAATACTTACCTGTAAAATAAACCCTAATATAGCTACAATATAAATAATAATTATATTGTAGCTATTTTAGGATTAATATTTATTTTACAGGCAACTTTGTATTTATTTTAACCAGGTACAATAGCTATTAAATAGTTAATAACTATTTAATAGCTACCTAGTTAAAATAATTACAAAATTACCTGTAAAATAAATCCTAACCTAAATTACAATTAAACCTAACACTACACTATCAATAAATTAATTAAATAAAATACCTACAATTATCTACAATTAAACCTAACACTACACTATCAATAAATTTATTACATATAAATACCTACAAATAAATACAATTAAATAAACTAACTAAAAAAAAAAAAAAAAAGAACTAAGTTACAAAAAATAAAAAAATAATTTACAAACATTCTAAAAATATTACAACAATTTTAAGCTTATTACACCTACTCTAAGCCCCCTAATAAAATAACAAAGCCCCCCAAAATAAAAAAATGCCCTACCCTATTCTACAATAAAAATTGAAAAGCTCTTTTACCTTACCAGCCCTTAAAAGGGCCTTTTGCGGGGCATGCCCCAAAGAATTCTGCTCTTTTGCCTGTAAAAAAAAAACATACAATACCCCCCACCCAACATTACAACCCACCACCCCCATACCCCTTATCTAACCCAACCCCCCTTAAATAAACCTAACACTAAGCCCCCGAAGATCTTCCTACCTTATCTTCACCACGCCGGGTATCACTGATCCATCCAGAAGAGGCTCCAAAGTCTTCATCCAAGCCCAAGCGGGGGCTGAAGAGGTCCATCATCCGGCTGAAGTCTTGATCCAAGCGGGGGCTGAAGAGGTCCATCATCCAGCTGAAGTCTTCTATCAAGGGGCATCTTCAATCTTCTTTCTTCCAGCTCCATCTTCATTCCGCCAACGCGGAACATCCATCCTGGCCGACGACTTCCCGATGAATGACGGTTCCTTTAAGGGACGTCATCCAAGATGGCGTCCCTCGAATTCCGATTGGCTGATAGGATTCTATCAGCCAATCGGAATTAAGGTTGGAAAATTCTGATTGGCTGATGGAATCAGCCAATCAGATTCAAGTTCAGTCCGATTGGCTGATCCAATCAGCCAATCAGATCGAGCTCGCATTCTATTGGCTGTTCTGATCAGCCAATAGAATGCGAGCTCAATCTGATCAGCCAATCGGAATTCAAGGGACCCATCTTGGATGACGTCCCTTAAAGGAACCGTCATTCGTTGGGAAGTCGTCGGCCAGGATGGAATGAAGATGCAGCCGGAAGAAAGAAGATTGAAGATGCCGCTTGATAGAAGACTTCAGCCGGATGATGGACCTCTTCAGCCCCCCGCTTGGATCAAGACTTCAGCCGGATGATGGACCTCTTCAGCCCCCGCTTGGATCAAGACTTCAGCCAGATGATGGACCTCTTCAGCCCCCGCTTGGATCAAGACTTCAGCCGGATGATGGACCTCTTCAGCCCCCACTTGTGCTTGGATGAAGACTTCGGAGCCTCTTCTGGACGGATCGGTGATACCCAGCGTTATGAAGATAAGGTAGGAAGATCTTCAGGGGCTTAGTGTTAGGTTTATTTAAGGGGGGTTTGGGTTAGATTAGGGGTATGTGGGTGGTGAGTTGTAATGTTGGGGGAGTATTGTATGGTTTTTTTTACAGGCAAAAGAGCAGAATTCTTTGGGGCATGCCCTGCAAAAGGCCCTTTTAAGGGCTGGTAAGGTAAAAGAGCTTTTTAATTTTTATTTTAGAATAGGGTAGGGCATTTTTTTATTTTGGGGCGGCTTTGTTATTTTATTAGGGGGCTTAGAGTAGGTGTAATTAGCTTAAAATTGTTGTAATATTTTTATAATGTTTGTAAATTATTTTTTTATTTTTTGTAACTTAGTTCTTTTTTTATTTTTTGTACTTTAGTTAGTTTATTTAATTATATTTATTTGTAGGTATTTGTATGTAATTAATTTATTGATAGTGGAGTGAGGCGGATTAGGGGTTAATAACTGTAAGGTTAGGGGTGTTTAGACTCGGGGTACATGTTAGGGTGTTAGGTGCAGACTTAGGAAGTGTTTCCCCATAGGAAACAATGGGGCTGCGTTAGGAGCAGAACGCTGCTTTTTTGCAGGTGTTAGTTTTTTTTTCAGCTCAAACGGCCCAATTGCTTCCTATGGGGGAATCGTGCACGAGCACATTTTTGAAGCTGGCCGCGTCCGTAAGCACCGCTGGTATTGAGAGTTGCAGTGGCGGTAAATTATGCTATATGCTCCCTTTTTGGAGCCTAACGCAGCCCTTCTGTGAACTCTAAATACCAGCGGTATTTAAAAGGTGCGGGGGGAAAAAAGCACACGTAGCTAACGCACCCCTTTGGCCGCAGAACTCTAAATCTAGGCGATTGTGAGCACTATAATGGTGATAGTAAAGGGAATAAAACAGTGTTTTTTTGTTTTTTATTTTTGTTTTTTGTATTTCACATTTTGTATTTTAACAAATATGATATGTTTACTTATGTATAAATATTTACATTGTAGATTGTCTTGAAAAAGGCTCAATTGTGGAGCCAAAACGTCGACCTGAATTATGTCATTTTTTACTGAATAAATAAAGAATCAACTATAAAAAGACCTGTGAGTGCCCTCTATTTTTCATATGGATACGTATAAAGAGTGATTGAGGAGTCACCCAGGCATTACAGAAAGAGAAGAAAGGCTGGAGTGCATGGAGTGCAGAATATATATATATATATATATATATACATATATATAATTTTTTGTAATTATTGTTTTGCTTGAAGGTTTATTGCAAATGTAAAGCACATTAATTATGTTCATTGTTAATGACTGTATGAGAGGACAAGTAACATATAACTAAACCTTTCTGTATTCGAAGACACAATCTTTTATAGTCTTGTAACATCCCTTTGACTCCTATGGCATTTGCATTCTCAAACGTGGTGCAAAAGCAGGTTTGCGGCGTCAATCAAGACGCAAAAGTACCAGTTGAGTGTTTCATAAATTTAAATTTGGTTGAATAGAGTCGTATGTAAAGTTGGATTACCAGTAGTATGCTCAAATAACGTGTCTATTGACTTGCATTGACTTGCATTAAACTGGTATTACAAGTTTTAGCGCAATGCGAATGCGAGCACGCTTCCATAGGCTCTAATGGGAGCCTTGTTCTCATGCCGGTAGTCATGACAGAGAATCTAGCGCAGCAAAGGGGGTAAGTTGCGCAGCGATGGGCAGCAAAGGTTAAATATATATGTATATGATTATATACATATATATTTATATGCATATAAGCATTTTCATATATATTAAGTGTAATAACACAGTCCCCATAGACCACAATGTAAAAACCTTTCTTTTTTCTAAAGACCCCACATCCGCACACTTTAACACATTAAAACTGCTTTGTGCAGTTATTTAAAAAAATAAATAAAATAAAGATGATCATAATTTTTATTTAATTAAATAAACAATACACCTATTTTGGGGCAATTGGGGGACATTTTTAGAGATCTGGTTATTTTTCGGAGCACTAATTGCTACTGCAAGCTCACGATAGTGTTAACCAGCCATTGTAATGGCTGGTTATTTATTGTGCGCCCGTAAACGGGTAAATTTGCCAGTTTATTGGTGCACGATAAATTATCGCTCCACTTGTAATCTAGCCCTAAATCTACATAATCGATTTTGGTGGTTTAGAGACTACATCTCAGGTTATAGGGCCTATGTGTTGATTGATCCTTTTATATGTGTGTAGCGATACTAACAGGTGATGTGTGCAATTAACTTGTGCTCCTAAACCATAATGATATGTGTGTATTTTTCTCTAAGGGATTTGAAAATGGGGCATTATCAAAATAGTGGGCAAGTGTTTTTGTTGGGTTATGTGGCTAATTTTTATTAGTTTAAAATAACGTATTAATAATAAGCAGTTAGTATTTATTGTTTTCTAAAGTGTTTTGTACATGCATAAAACAAGTGTTACATTTGAAAAAAAATTGAGAATTGTTGTCTGTGTGTTACCCAAGTCCTTTTAACTGGGGAAATTGGACCTGTAAATGTGTTGTTAAGTATGTTAAGTATAGGACCATTTTTCCCAGAACCTCTAGTGAAAAAAGTGCTACAGAAATAGAATGATAATAACTGTTTGTAATAATTTCAACATCAAAAAGGCTCTTTGACAACCATTACCATGCAGATAATTATCAAATGATAGACTGATCAACTTCATTGTTCTGTATAACAAATACTGTGATTAGAAAATACTCTAATACCTTAGAGAAATCTCCATGTGTACCTCTATGCCCCTTTAACATCATGAAATCTTTTGTTGTAAGTTCTATTTTTTAGACCATGTACCAAGAGACTGTTTTCAATCTTTAACTCCCTCCTATATCTACCTGCAACTTCACGCACTACCAATCTATCAAGGAAACTCTCTGTTACTTCTTTTTTGTAACAGAGAAAGAGGTTTCAATAATAAAAATCACCTAGTTTTTAAACTGGATACATAGGGCCAGTGGCGGCTCGTGGGTTCTTCAAATGGGGGTTTACAATACATGAACTGGGGCTAAATACCACCTAGCAAGTATTTTATAATTAGTTTCAACTATAGCAGTGGCGATAGAGCAATATAGCAGTATTCATGTTATCTGTATAGGTGGTGGCTTTTACAGGCAAAAACAACTACTTCAAATGACAAAATAAAGGTAAAGGAGCTAACTCCAGTGAGTAAAACGCCCCTTGTTATGACCAAATAACTCAATCTTTGTTTCATCAGTCCACAGCACCTTCTTCCAAAATTAAGCTGACTTGTCCAAATGTGCGTTTGCATACCTCAAGTGACTCTGTTTGTGGCATGTGTGCAGAGAAGGCTTCTTCCGCATCACTCTCCCATACCCTGAATTGTTGAACAATGCACATTAACACCATCTGCAGCAAGATGATGTTTTTGGTCTTTGGAGGTGGTCTGTTGGCTGTTGACCGTTCTCACCATCCTTTGCCTCTCCAATATTTTACTTCTGGCCTTAACAAGAACTGTGCCTGTGGTCTTCCATTTTCTCACTATGTTCCTCACAGTGGACACTAACAGCTTAAATCTCTGCAATAGCTTTTTGTAGCCTTCCCCTAAACCATAATGTTGAACAATCTTTGTTTTCAGGTCATTTAAGAGTTGTTTTGAGGCCCCATGTTGCCACTCTTAAGAGGAGAGTCAAAGAGAACAACAACAACTTGCAACTGGCCACCTTAAATACCTTTTCTCATGATTGGATGCACCTGTCTATGAAATTTAAGGCTTAATGGGCTCACCAAACCAATTGTGTGTTCCAATTAATCAGTGTTAGTTAGTTACAGGTATTCAAATCAACAAAATTACAAGGGTACCCAAATTTATGCACCTGTCTAATTTATTGCACATTTTCTGTTAATCCAATACACCTCATTTCAATACTGAAATATTACTGTGTCCTTCAGTTATTTGATAGATCAAAATGAAATTGCTGATCCAAACACCCAATTATTTATAAATAAAAATCATGGAAATTGTCAGGACTTTTGCATACAACTGTATATATACACATACATATATTTCATATATCATGGGGTCAACTGCAACATAATTAGCATTCTACATTATTATCCCTCAGTGCATCTTTTAATTCCCCCCTTAATTATGTAATCAGAAATGCAAACCCTAAACCCTATCAGAAGTGTGTGAAGGAATCCCTAAAATGAATGCCTCCAAATTTAAATAACAAATACAGAATTGTGTTAGTTATTATCTCTAGCTTCTTGTGCTGCAGTGCCAATGCTCTGACCACTATTTTACAACACAGTCATTTCCCTCTCAATGTGGAGTAGTTAAAATGTGCAGTACTAAGTGAATATGTTTAACAATCACAACCAGGTTTTTTTCTCACCTTGCATGCTCACTTTTTAGCCCCATGAGCATAAATATATGGCTCAGTCAGGGCTTGACAAATTTCTTTGAGATCTAGATGCCAGAAGTTCTTGGGCCCTCATAACAGCATTCTATTACATTAGTTTATGGCTGCCAGTGAGTGCTACATAGCACTGTCTTATGTGATATACAATTCAACATATTTTACAGCAATATTATGTAATATTTTGGAGTTTCATTTTTTACAAAAACACCATATAATTTTATAAGACTAAACTCAAAATAGTTTTACACTGGAAACATCATAATTTCCCTATAATAGGCTGCACCCCTGCATTAATTTCTTATTTTTGTTTTACTTGAGTACACAACTTCCCTGTTGAAGTAAAAAATGTGTCTGTAATAAAATGCATATAAAAAGTTTAGGATTTCATTTGGAGCAGAGATGTGAATTTATTGGCTGTATTGAGAACTTCAAAAGGAGGGAGTTATGCACTCAAGCAGAAAAAAGTAAAAGAATTCAAAGTACTCCTCTTAGCCTCAACACCCGACCCAATGTAAGTGAGTGACAGCAATTACTGCAGACACGTGTGTGGACAAATAGCCTCTGGAAATTTATTGTACCTGATACACACAGAGTTCAAAAGGAGTCTGCTTTATGTCGCCTCTTTTCTCCGTCTGCATTTGCTGCCTATATGCATCCTAGCTGTTAGGAGGGGATTATTATTTGACAGCATTTGCAGCCTGTAGGATCCCAGCTTCCCTGATCCATCCGGTGTGCTCCTAGGTGGCGCTATAACAACCATAAATAAGTGCTGTGTGGCTGCATGGGAACTGTAGTTTCACAGCAAGCCAGGCTCTTTTAATTCACACCAGTCATGTGGGGTTTTTAAGCCGTGCTATGTGTTCTCCAGCATTACCTTTGGTGCCCCGGGCAGCTGCCCGCTTTGCCGCACCTAAAAACTGCCCTGACATCACCCGACAATGTCCCCCAGCCCTCTACTGCACAAACTTGTCTGCCCTTGGCCACGCCTCCCAAGACAAGAGAGGCACCACCGATTGGCTGTTTTGTTTAGCTCCATCTGGAGAGGCGCCTCTACTTGCACATCAAAAACGGTGTGATTAACAAGGTATAGGGCTGGGTTGTGGGGGGCGCTGCCGGCACTTTGAAATAATAAGGGCTTTTTTTTTTTAAAACAAAACAGGACTGGAACTTTTTTGTCTGTATAAATATAAATTTTCCAATAGGGGGCAATTGGAAAAATTATATTTATCAAGCCAATTTTTTTTTTTCCTCTCTGAGTGAGTTCACATGCGCCTGTGCTCCTATAGAGGAGCCTCCACTGCATAGGGCTAGATTACAAGTTGCACGGCATTGGTTAGCACGAGTTGCGATAAGCAATATTGCGACCATGCAAACTTTCGTGTACAATACAATTTGAAAGTAAAAGCATTTTATCAAATGCAAACTAAACTAGCACACGTCAGGTTTGCTCAAGTGAAGACCAAAGGGTAGATTTATCTATAGTCGAGCAGACATGATTCACTGTAGCGAATCATGTCTGCTCGACCTCGCTAAATGCAGCTTATGCGGCATTGAACATTGCACAAGCATTTCTAGTGAAATGCTTTTGCAATGCTGCTCCCTGCTCACTCACGACCAATCGGCCGCTAGCAGGTGATGTCAATCATCCTGATCGTATCAGGATGATTTCAGTCCACCACCTAAAAGGTGTCTTACGACCACTGCGTCTTAACTTCCGTTTCAGGCTAGCCTGAAACGATGAGTATAGAATGCAGCATTCGCTGCATAATAAATGTACCCCCTAGTGTAAAGTCTAAGGTGTCGATTTATGAAGCAGCAGATGCTGCTTCTGACCCACTCTGCTTCAGGTCCGCCTGAAGCGGATAAGACCGCTGCTCCTTAACTCGTCCGCCACCTCTAAGCGTCGAACAGTAATCAGCCAGATAGGATTCAATCGGGTTGATTGACACCCCATGCTAGGGGCCGTGAATGTGTAGAGGGCGCCATTCATGAAAAATGCTTGTGCAATGATAAATGCCGACAGAGTATGCTGTCGGCATTTATCGAGTGGATCATGGGGCATATTTATCAAGCTTGCCGGAAACAGAAGTTATGAAGCTGCGGTCTAAAGACCAGTGCTTCATAACTTGCCCGCCTGCTCTGAGGTGGCGGACAGAAATCAACCCGATCGAATACGATTGGGTTGATTGACACCCCTGCTAGTGGCCGTGTATCTATAGGGGGCTGCATTGCACCAGCAGTTTACAAGAACTGCTGGAGCAATAATAAATGCCGACAGTGTATGCTGTCTGCATTTATCGATCTCCGGCGGACATGATACGCTACTTCGTATCATCTCCGCTCGCACATTGATAAATATGCCCCCATGTCCACTCGCACTATAATAAATCGGCCACAAAGGATTAAAAAAATGTGCACCAAACACAACATAGATACATTGACATTTAGGGGTCAATTTAACATACACTGTTGACATTTAACATTGCACAAGCATTTCTATCAAAATGCTTGTGCAATGCTGCCCCCTGCACATTCGCAGCCAATCGGCCACTAGCATGGGGTGTCAATCATCCTTATCGGATCGGGGTGATTTCCGTTCTTCACCTTTCAAGTTAAGGAGCAGTGTTCTTACGAGCTGGAAACTTCAGGGGTAGAAAGCAGCATCTGCTGCTTTATGAATCTACCCCTAAGTGTTACACTCATATATACGCTATCTGATAAAAAAATATTCATTTAAAATTATATTATTAAAATGTTCTTATAAGGTTTAAAAGGTATATGGTATATGACAAGATATGATTTTACTGTGTATATAATGTGAATATTTTACATTCCAATGTTCTTCACATAGTGTATATATATATATATATATATATATATATATATATATATATATATATATACATACACACTCACTCCCTTAGCCGTAGCTCATCCAGCGCCTGGGTGACTCCTCAAAACATATGTACAAAAGATTCCAAGAAAGGGCACTCACAGGACTTGACAGTAGAAAAAAATCTTTATTTCATATTTTCATCATAGAAAAGTGTGTCAGTCGACGTTTCGGCTATACATCTAGCCTTTTTCAAGACAATGTTAATCAATTATAGCAACAACTCAGTGTCTCCCAGTGCCATTACAAAACAGTGTATCATGTGATACACTGTCATGTAATGGCGCTGGGAAATGCTGTCGACTGACACACTTTTCTATGGTGAATATATGAAAAAAATATTTTTTTCTACTGTCAAGTCCTGTAAGTGCCCTTTCTTGGAATCTTTTGTGTATATATATATATATATATATATATATATATATATATATATATATATTTGTTTAAATAGGTTGCCAGCTTAAGGTAATAGTGTCTTTGCTACTAAGTATTAATTGGACCCCTTTATGAATCATGTGGTGACCCAATACATGACTAAGGGCCTATAGCAGGCCTGAAACGTTGTATGTTTGTCTAAGACCCTAGCTGATGAAAGAATAAAGGTCTTTTTACTACTGGTGGCTGAAACAAATTATTTCATTGTTTGGAGTGCTTGCAGGATAAGGCAGATCCTGGGTTCCGTGCCCCACAAGCCACATATCTCTTGGTGCTGTTTTCCACACTTTTGTTTGAGGATGTGACCCAATTAGTGCACGGTAATTTAAAATTGATAATTTGTACAAATGAAGGATTATAAATAGATTATAGCCAGCACAAACTTATTTCCAGCTAATTACTCCACATATTGTGTCATAATAAGGAGAGACATACCCAGATAGTGTTCAAAATCAAATAATTTTATATAGCAAACACCAGAGAAATTTGACAGTCTGCTTTTTATAAATACAAAGAAGCAAGGACTAAGTGCAAATAATGGGGTACCCCAAGACCTAGTTCCATATATTAATCATACAATAAGAATGCAATACAACATGGTATATGGGGGGTATAACCATAACCAAAATTTAAATAACATATGAGCTGAGTATAGAGATATGTTAGTTCAGCGTCCTAAATTGACGGTGCAATCAAGCAACCGCTCAGAATACAGTCCTATGGACATACAGTTCAGAAGCTCATTATCAGATATCCACAGCAATTGCTACGCCCACTGGAAACTCAATGTGGGCAGTAGCACCTTGATTTTTGAAGCTTGGTAACTTTGTTGCAAAGTATATGGGATATACTAACCGCTGAACACAGAATCCCGCCCGGTCACATCTACTTTGAAACGCCAGCAGCATCTAGCAGCATCCAAGATTTTTGGTGAACGGCGTGTTGAGCCGACTGCGTAAAAAAGGAGATCAGTGTGCAGTATCCAACTATTAGGTTGACGGCAGGCATAGCCGACTGCAGCACAAGGATCCGGAGGTGTGCACTAACAAAGTGTGGTAAGAGTAGCCGGAGGCTACAGAATCAGAGGAGATCTACTGACACATTGGTGAGACAAACTGTTATTCTGATGACTCCCTAACTGGCTACTTTTCCTTACGGGACTGTGGATATCTGATAATGAGCTTCTTAACTGTATGTCCATAGGACTGTATTCTGAGCGGTTGCTTGATTTCACCGTCAATTTGGGACGCTGAACTAACATATCTCTATACTCAGCTCATATGTTCTTTAAATTTTGGTTATGGTTATACCCCCCATATACCATGTTGTATTGCATTCTTATTGTAAGTTTAATGCATGATTAATATATGGAACTAGGTCTTGGGGTACCCCATTATTTGCACTTAGTCCTTGCTTCTTTGTATTTATAAAAAGCAGACTGTCAAATGTGTCTGGTGTTTGCTACATAAAATAATTTGATTTTGAACACTATCTGGGTATGTCTCTCCTTATTATGACACAGTATGTGGAGTAATTAGCTGGAAATAAGTTTGTGCTGGCTATAATCTACTTATAATCCTTCATTTGTACAAAATATATATTTATTTATTTATTTATAAAATATTTTACTAGGAAGGATACATTGAGATTTCTCTCGTTTTCAAGTATGTCCAGGGTCCACAAAACATTGCATTGATACAATATATGCAACAATTTAACATAGAACAGGTAGGAAATATATAATCAACAATGACAGGAGCATTCTGTTTTGAGATATGTAGAGAGGGATCTCTTTAAGGATATTAGGCTTTTGGAAGGTTTAAAAGTGTGCGGGGGGTCATTCCCTAATTGTGGCGCTCGGTAGGAAAAAGAGGTTCGAGCTGCTCTCTTTTTGTATTGAGGCAAGCTAAATAATGTGCTGGTACTGGATCGGAGGTTATAGGAGGTGGGAATAGCCGGGGAGAGCATTCTGCTCAGGTAGGGTGGGAGCTTCCCACAAAGGCTCTTAAACACAAGGCAGGAAAGATTGAGGGTGCGCCTGGATTCCAGTGACAGACAGTTTAGTTATTTTAGCATGTCACAATGGTGGGTCCTGTAGTTACATTGTAGCACAAAGCGGCAGAACGAGTTATACATTGTATTAAGTTTATTAAGGTGAGTTTGTGGTGCAGGTGCATATACTACGTCCCCGTAATCCATGATAGGCATCAGCATTTGCTGTACATATATATGTATATATATATATATATATATATATATATATACTGTATATGTATATATCTATACATGTATATATTCATATAGATATATAAGTACAGATATATATTTTACAAAAAAAATCATATATATATATATTTAAAAAGATATAATTGCAAAATAAATAATGGATTAGGTTCATGGACACTTGATAGACAGCTGAGTGATCTTGTTCAGATAAGATCATGTTTGACATTCATTAAGCCCCAGTTGATCTATCTTTTAAAGTCTATAAACTCTTGGTGTTACTGACATTAACATGTATAACTGCATGATGTGCCCAATAATTCATGTCTTGCACATCATATGAGTAAAATATTTATAACTGCAAGACTTTGGAAATACAGATTCTGTAAATGCCTGTAATAATTAAATATATGTGTATCTATTTTTTTATGGTAATCTCACTAGATAGAATGAAATATGTCTAAGCAATTTCACATACACCAAGAGGGGCTGAAAATGCACTGTTCGGGGTGTTCTTAGATGTTCTCAAGGCGTCTAGCGTTTGCGTCCAATTCAAAGCTGAGGTTTTCTTGTTTTTGTTTAACTTTTTCATGTTTTACTTATATTAGAGACAATTGTTTTATAGAAGGTGCTGTTGCTGCCGTTTATTTTTCTTGAAATCACTTGTTTTATAATGTTTTGAAAGCTTTTTTTATGATACCTGTATCTTTCACAATGAAACACATTCTATGCATTGAGAAGTGTGAACTTTTTATTCAGTAAAATATTAGTTTAACAAAGCGATTTTAATGAATCTAGACAATGAATGTATACTAAAATAATGTTTATTTTCCTTAATTAACGGAACAGTCAACAACAAAATTGTTATTGTTTAAAAAAGATAGATAACGCCTTTACTACCCATTTCCCAGCGTTGCACAACCAACATTGTTATATTAATATACTTTATAACATTTAAACCTCTAAATTTCTGCCTGTTTCTAAGCCAGCCTCTTATCACATGCTTTTTTATTTGCTTTTCACAACAGGAGACTGCTAGTTCATATGGGCCATATAGATTACATTATGCTCATGCCCGTGGAGTTATTTATGAGTAATTGGCTAAAATGCAAGTCAATAGATAATAAATAAATAGCCATGTGACCAGGTGGCTGTCAAAAGAGGCTTAGGCCCCCTATTTAACAAGGTCTGGCGGACCTGATCCGACAGTGCGGATCAGGTCCGCCAGACCTCGCTGAATGCGGAGAGCAATACGCTCTCCGCATTTACCATTGCACCAGCAGCTCACAAGAGCTGTGCAGGGGGGCCACCAGTAGGGGGTGTCAATCAACCGGATCGTACTCGATCGGGTTGATTTCCGGCGATGTCTGTCCGCCTGCTCAGAGCAGACGGACAGCGTTATAGAGCAGCAGTCTTTGTGACCGCTGCTTCATAACTGCTGTTTCTGGCGAGTCTGAAGACTCGCCAGAAACAGGGGCCCACAAGCTCCGTACGGAGCTTGTTAAATGGGCCCCTTAGATACAAGGTAATCACAGAGGTTAAAAGTATATTAATATAACCGTGCTGGTTATGCAAAACTGGGGAATGGGTAATAAAGGGATTATCTATCTTTTTAAACAATAACAATTCTGGAGTAGACTGCCCCTTTAAACATTTTGTGAGTGATGCAATTTTGAGTTTATTTCCCAATAAATAAAAAAAATACATCTATTTCTAAATATTGAAAATGTTAAGAGTATGAAATGAACATCTAGTAAACATCATGAGATACATTTTTTAAGGGGTATGTCCCTGGACTGCACAACAATATAAATGTTGCTATATTTGTATCCAGATCTTTTGTAATGCACATTCCTGATTAAAAAAAAAAACAAAAAAACTCTTTAATGTCTCTTTAACATAAAATGCCTAAGTAAGCTTTCAATAAAAGAGTGAACTTAAAATTAAATCTCAAGGAAAACTCTATCTTAAGCATTATTAATAATAAAGAGACAATGCAGTATACATTTATTATTTACTTTGCCTGATTTTCTTTATAATTCCAACTACGCTTTATTCCACTTCCCCAGAAAGACTAAGGAACACCCAGTGTGCATAAGTCTTGCTACATACTACCCACTGCATAGATCAGTACAGGAACTAATTGTATTTGCTCCCTGTTTGGCCAGATCAAATGATGTCAAGTAAACATACATAAGAGTGTTTTCAAGGGGTTGATCCCTGAACTCCACTGGATTTGCAAATTTGTGATATTTGCAGATTAAAATTCTGATGATCCAATCGGGATGATTGACAGCCCCTGATAGTGGCTGATTAGCCACCAGTGAGCAGTGGGCGGCATTGCACAAGCATTTCACCAGGAATGCTTGTGCAATGATAAATGCCAACAGCGTATACTGCCGGCATTTAGCGATGGCGGGCAGACATTTAGAAATTTACCCCTATGAATGATATACCATACAAAAATATTTTTCCTCTCTTTTTTAGCAATGACATTGAAGTTCTTACCATTTTCCACCCGGCTCTGTGTCATTGTTTTCTTTTTCCTCCAGTTGAAATCCTGGCCGTTAGGTGACCAGGACTTTAGCTAATCCGCCAACTTTATCTATAGCGCATGTGCAAGCTATTTTTCTGCCTTGCAAAGTAAAAGTGCGCTCCCGTGTGACGCATGCGCGTCACTCATACTAGGAATCCCATCTAATACTTTATTTTGAACGCTCGTTTGGTCAAGGGGATCACGATTACAGCGCAACGATATGCAACGCAGCTCTGTAGCACAATAGTAAAGAATGAATAGCGTGCTTCATTGTTTACATTGTGATGGAGAGATAAGACTTGCGCATGCGCACAGCTTACTGTCTTGGGAGCGAGCCTAGATGCTGATGTAGAGAGCAGGTGGGACCGCTCTCTACATTATATATATATTAGAGCAGGGAGGAGCAAGGTACAGAAACACAGATTTTTTAGATTAGTCATTTATTATTTAGAAACCATACAAAAAAACAAAACAAACTTAGCGACTTTGTTCATAAACAAATAGGCTAACTAGATAAGCGCACAAAACGTTGCAACTTCATCACTACCATCACTTTAAGGGGCATATTTATAAACAGAAGTTATGAAGCAGCGGTCTCCAAACCCTGCCTGCCTGCTCTGAGGCGGCGGACAGAAATCAACCCAATCGAATACGATCGGGTTGATTGACACCCACTGTTAGCGGCCGATTGGCAGCGAATTTGCAGGGGGCGGTATTGCACCAACAGTTCACAAAAACTGCTGGTGCAATGATAAATGCAGAGAGCGTATGCTGTCGGCATTTATCGGTGTGCAGCGGACATGATCCGCAATATCGGATTATGCCCACTCACACATTAATAAATAGGCCCCTCTATAACAAACTTTATCTCAGTGTGCTTCATTTTCAACGTTTTACAAACACTGAATTTGACCTTAAACAAGCTACTTCCACATTGGTTACTGAAAAAATGAATTCAAATGACTTGTGGAAATGTTAAATCTTCCTTATACTGTCAGATATAGAAAATTGTATATACAAGCTGATAATGTATGTAATAACCTCAGTATGTTTCAAGAGATTTATTCTAAATATGAAAAAAAAATCCAGCAGTTATCAGTGGTAAGATAATATATAATCAGTCTGTGTATAAAACATATAACGTAAAAAAACCTGTAGATCAGAATATTGGTGTTTTAGGAACATGTGTACATGCTGATAATTGATCACTGCTCAATAATTAAAATGTTTCTGACTTGAAAATGCAAAAAATGAATGACATTTGGATCTCCCAGTTAGCTCTTAGTTACAAGATATAGCAAAGGGTAATGAGAAAGCGGCTTAGGAAGCCTTTAATGGTGTTGTTCATGGCTTCTTGGGTAACCGAAGAGCAGGAAACTATATTGAGCTTGTTTTGCGAACAACCTTCTAGAAAAAATATTAATTAGGCTGCAACATGTCACTCAAAATCCACTTTCTCAACTCTCATCTGGACTTCTTCCCTGACAACTGCGGTGCAGTGAGTGATGAGCACGGTGAGCGGTTCCACCAAGACATTTCAGCAATGGAACAAAGATATCAGGGTAGGTAGAACACTTCTATGCTTGCTGACTACGTTTGGACAGTGAGGAGAGATGCCACTATTTCAGACAGTACTTTCAATTGTATGTTTTTTTGTTTTGTGTTGTTATTTGCAATTGATTGAATGAAAACAACTTTCATTTATGTTGTATCAAGAAATCATCAAATTGTTGTAACATTGCTTTTCACTATGACTATATTACTTAAGCACATGTGTATCTCAAAAACTAGAACTAATAAAAAAAATCTGAAGTCATTGGCCTATATTTATCAAAGTCTGGCGGACCTGATCCGACAGTGCGGATCAGGTCCGCCAGACCTCTCTGAATGCGGAGAGCAATACTCTGGTGCAACGCCGCCCCCTGCAGACTTGTGGCCAATCGGCCGCCAGCAGGGGGTGTCAATCAACCCGATCTGGCGATGTCTGTCCACCTGCTCTTTGTGACCGCTGCTTCATAACTGCTGTTTCAGGGGCCATCAAGTTCCATACGGAGCTTGTTAAATAGAGCCCATATTCTTTTTCAAGACCCAAAATAAGTGAAGTAGTATAATATTTTTAGTAAGACACATTTTATACTGTGAACTGTATATGTTACTAATAGTGATGTCGCGAATAGTTCGCCGGCGAATAGTTCCCGGCGAACATAGCATGTTCGCGTTCACCGCGGCGGGCCAACATATGCGATGTTCGATCCGCCCCCTATTCGTCATCATTGAGTAATACTTTGACCCTGTACCTCACAGTCAGAAGACACATTCCAGCCAATCAGCAGCAGACACTCCCTCTCAGACCCTCCCACCTCCTGCACAGCATCCATTTTAGATTAATTCGGAAGCTGCATTGTTAGTGAGAGGAGGGACAGTGTAGCTGCTGCTGATTTAATAGGGAAATTGATAGCTAGGCTAGTGTATTCAGTGTCCACTACAGTCCTGAAGGACTCATCTGATCTCTGCTGTAAGGACAGCACCCCAAAAAGCCCTTTTTAGGGCTAGAACATCAGTCCGCTTTTTTTTTTTTTTTCCTGTGTAATCTAATTGCAGCCTGCCTGCCAGCTCAGGCTCACAGCGTATACTGTGCCCACTTGCCCAGTGCCACCACTCATATCTGGTGTAACAGTAGTGTACATTTAAAAAACAACAACACTTTTTTGACTGTGTTAAATAATAGCAGTCAGTTTCCTTCACACGTGTGCGTTTCAGGGCCTGCCTGCCAGGGCACAGTGTAACCCCAGTGCAACTCATATCTGGTGTAACATTAGTGTAGATTTAAAAAAAACAACACTTTTTTGACTGTCTTAAATAATAGCAGTCAGTTTCCTTCACACGTGTGCCTTTCAGTGCCTGCCAGGGCACAGTGTCACCCCGTGCAACTCATATCTGGTGTAACAGTAGTGTAGATTTAAAAAAAAAAAACACTTTTTTGACTGTGTTAAATAATAGCAGTCAGTTTCCTTCACACGTGTGCGTTTCAGTGCCTGCCAGGGCACAGTGTCACAACAGTGCAACTCATATCTGGTGTAACAGTAGTGTACATTTAAAAAAAAAAAAAAAAATACAATTTTGACTGTAATAGATTTGCCAACTTCTGCCAGTGCACAGTGCTACTCATATCTGTTGTCACAGTAGCTTGCACGCATAGTACCACTAATCGGAAAAAAATGACAGGCAGAGGCAGGCCACCCCGCAGGGGCCGTCGTGTTCGTGGTGCTGTGATTCCCTTTGGCCCTAGAATAATGCCCAGTGTTCAGAGGCCACGTACCCCGAACTCGAACATTTCTGAGGACATAGTTGACTGGCTAACACAGGACACCCAATCTTCTACAGCTTCCGCTCGGAACCTTGACGCACCATCCTCCTCCAGCTTAGCTTCGGGCACCTCTCAAGTTACCACTCGCCCGCCTGCCGCCACCACCAACACTAGCACCACAGCCGCTTCACTTGATCTGTCAGAGGAGTTATTTACACATCAGTTGGAAGAAATGAGTGATGCGCAACCATTATTGCCAGAGGATGTAGATAACAGGGATATGTCTCAGTCATGCAGCATTAGACACATGGACGTACGGTGTGATGATGATGATGTTGTACCCGCTGCGGGAGTTTGGTCTGTCACTGTGAAGCGGGCGTAACCCTTACACTACCTGATCGATACAACATCATACCTGATGTTTTAATGCACGTTATTCCAAAGAATTTAGGAATGTTAGGTGATTTATGCCCTTTATGGCTTAAAACCAGACTCTGCATCAACTATGTAATTTTCCATGGGAGTTTTGCCATGGATCCCCCTCCGGCATGCCACAGTCCAGGTGTTAGTCCCCTTGAAACAACTTTTCCATCACTATTGTGGCCAGAAAGAGTCCCTGTGGGTTTAAAAATTTGCC
Organism: Bombina bombina; assembly: GCF_027579735.1. Classification (NCBI taxonomy): domain Eukaryota; kingdom Metazoa; phylum Chordata; class Amphibia; order Anura; family Bombinatoridae; genus Bombina; species Bombina bombina. The sequence goes on along the minus strand of NC_069500.1, from coordinate 103,059,484 downwards.
TGCCCATTGAAGTCAATGGGGGTTTGCCCGGTTCGCCGGTTTGCAAACTTTTGGGGAAGTTCGCGTTCGCTGTTCGCGAACCCAAATTTTTAGGTTCGCGACATCACTAGTTGCTAAATGTATAAACTACATTTCTGTGATGTGAGATATATACATATAGGGTAGTTAGTGCTCAATAAAGTATTTAAAAGTAAATTAAATGTACATTTTCAAAGTCATATCATCTTACTCATATAAAGTCAGAATTACATTACATATATAAAGTCAGAATCATATTACACATAAAGTCAGAATCATATTAAAAAGTAAAAAGTCAGAATCATATTACACGTATAAAGTCAGAATCATATTACACATAGAAAGTCAGAATCATATTACATATAAAGTCAGAATCATTGTATAAAGTCAGAATCATATTACACATATAAAGTGTCGATTGCAAGTAAGAAATCAGAATCATATTACACATGTAAATTCAGAATCATTTTACATGTTTAAAGTCAGAATCATATTACACAGATAAAGTCAGAATCATATATAGGGGTCGATTTATCGACCCCTTCGCCCCGCTACAGCTGCAGGTTCTAACAAGAGAACCTACAGTCCACATTTAACAAGCAGTCATCATTTCAATCTCTCTGGTCTTGTCTGAATCGGGAGATTGACAGCTCCTGTCCACAAGTAATTGGCTGTGCGCGAGATTGCACGCAAGCGCAAAATACCACTCGTGTGCAATGCTGAATTCAGGCAGCAGAATTCAGCCCGCCAGAGGCGAGCTGCGGTGAACAGGGGCGGGTATGTGCTCCTCTGTCCGCCGCAGCTTGATAAATCGACCCTTAAATATATAAAGTCAGAATCACACTACATGTATAAAGTAAGATCCATATTACGCGTAGAAATGCCTCGTGTGATTGGCTCAACCATCTGAATTGCTATTTCTTCAACAAAGGATATCTAAAGAATTAATCAAATTAGATAATAAACTGGAATTTTGTTTAAAATTGTATTCTCTATCTGAACTATGAAAGAAAGAAATTGTGTTTCATGTCCCTTTAAAGCACTTTACCTGCCTTTTTTTTTCTAACACCTGAGACCTCGGCCTCTATTTATCAAGCCGTCAACCACAAATACCCTGGAATTCCGCAGCGTATTTGTGGCGAGGCTGATTCGCCGTAGTTATCAAGCCCTACAGACCGGCAAAAGTAGAATATTGTGACTTAAGCTACGATCCACCGGACTCAGTCCGACACAGATCGATTCTTACGTCACTCCAGATGTGCCGAACGCAAGTTCAGCACACTCTGACTACTTTTGGAATTTATCAAATTCCTAGCAGGTACGCTCGGCACTTTTCCGGCCCAGCATACCTGGTTTTCAACCCGCCGCCCTGGAGGTGGCGGATCCCATAGGAATCAATGGGAGTCTGACAGCAGCGAAGGCTCATGTTCGCTGCTGCCCGATATCCCATTGATTTCTATGGAAGATGTCTGCACCTAACACCCTAACTTGTACCCCGAGTCTAAACACCCCTAATCTGCCCCCCCCCTACACCGCCGCCACCTAAATTAAACTTATTAACCCCTAAACCTAAGTCTAACCCTAACCCTAACACCCCCCTAGCTTAAATATTATTTTAATAAATCTAAATAATATTACTCGTATTAACTAAATTAATCCTATTTAAAACTAAATACTTACCTGTAAAATAAACCCTAAGATAGCAACAATATAACTAATAATTATATTGTAGCTATTTTAGGATTTATTTTTATTTTACAGGCAACTTTATATTTATTTTAACCAGGTACAATAGTTATTAAATAGTTATTAACTATTTAATAACTACCTAGCTAAAATAATTACAAAATTACCTGTAAAATAAATCCTAACCTAAGATACAATTAAACCTAACACTACACTATCATTAAATTAATTACATAAATTAACTACAATTACCTAAAATTAAATACAATTAAATAAACTAAACTATAGTACAAAAAACCCCCCACTAAATTACAGAAAATAAAAAAAATTACAAGAAGTTTAAACTAATTATACCTAATCTAAGCCCCCTAATAAAATAATAAAGCCCCCCAAAATAATAAAATGCCCTACCCTATCCTAAATTACAAAGTAATCAGCTCTTTTACCAGCCCTTAAAAGGGCTTTTTGCGGGGCATTGCCCCAAAGTAATCAGCTCTTTTACCTGTAAAAAAAAATACAACCCCCCCAACATTACAACCCACCACCCACATACCCCTACTCTAAAACCCACCCAAACCCCCCTTAAAAAAACCTAACACTAACCCCCTGAAGATCACCATACCTTGAGCCGTCTTCACCCAACCGGGCCGAACTCTTCATCCAAGTGGGGCAGAAGAGGTCCTCCATCCGGTAGAAGTCTTCATCCAAGCGGCGTCTTCTATCTTCATCCATCCGGAGCGGAGCCATCTTCCATCCAGCCGACGCGGAGCCATCCTCTTCAACCGACGGACTAACGACGAATGAAGGTTCCTTTAAATGACGTCATCCAAGATTGGCTGATTCAATCAGCCAATCGGATTGAAGTTCAATCCGATTGGCTAATCCAATCAGCCAATTGGATTGAGCTTGGATTCTATTGGCTGTTCCGATTGGCTGTTCCGACCCGCTCCGAGGACAGTGGCAGGTGGGGAGTTTGACTGGGGCGGTACACCTGTCAAACCGTAACGCAGGTGTCCTAAGGAGAGCTCAGGGAGGACAGAAACCTCCCGCGGAATCGGAATTCGAGGGACGCCATCTTGGATGACGTAATTTAAAGGAACCTTCATTCGTCGTTAGTCCGTCGGTTGAAGAGGATGGCTCCGCGTCGGCTGGATGGAAGATGGCTCCGCTCCAGATGGATGAAGATAAAAGACATCGCTTGGATGAAGACTTCTACTGGATGGAGGACCTCTTCTGCCCCGCTTGGATGAAGAGTTCGGCCCGGTTGGGTGAAGACGGCTCTTCAGGGGGTTAATGTTAGGTTTTTTTAAGGGGGGTTTGGGTGGGTTTTAGAGTAGGGGTATGTGGGTGGTGGGTTGTAATGTTGGGGGGTTTGTATTTTTTTTACAGGTAAAAGAGCTGATTACTTTGGGGCAATGCCCCGATAAAAGACCTTTTAAGGGCTGGTAAAAGAGCTGATTACTTTGTAATTTAGGATAGGGTAGGGCATTTTATTATTTTGGGGGGCTTTATTATTTTATTAGGGGGCTTAGATTAGGTGTAATTAGTTTAAACTTCTTGTAATTTATTTTTATTTTCTGTAATTTAGTGGGGGTTTTTTGTACTATAGTTTAGTTTATTTAATTGTATTTAATTTTAGGTAATTGTAGTTAATTTATTTAATTAATTGAATTATAGTGTAGTGTTAGGTTTAATTGTAACTTAGATTAGGATTTATTTTACAGGTAATTTTGTAAGTATTTTAGCTACGTAGTTATTAAATAGTTAATAACTATTTAATAACTATTGTACCTGGTTAAAATAAATACAAAGTTGCCTGTAAAATAAAAATAAATCCTAAAATAGCTACAATATAACTATTAGTTATATTGTAGCTATCTTAGGGTTTATTTTATAGGTAAGTATTTATTTTTAAATAGGAATAATTTAGTTAAAATTAGTAATTTTTATTTAGATTTATTTAAATAATATTTAAGTTAGGGGGTGTTAGGGTTAGAATTAGGTTTAGGGGTTAATAAGTTTAATATAGTGGCGGCGGTGTAGGGGGGGCAGGATAGGGGTTAATAAGTTTAATATAGGTGGCGGCTGTATAGGGGGGCAGGATAGGGGTTAATAAGTTTAATATAGGTGGCGGGGGGCTCCAGGAGTTTAGGGGTTAAACAATTTATTTAGTTGCGGCGGGATCCGGGATCCGCAGGATAGGGGTTAATAAATTTATGTAGGTGGCGGCGGTATAGGGGGCGGCAGATTAGGGGTTAATAAGTATAATATAGGTGATGGCGGGGCCCGGGAGCGGCGGTTTAGGGGTTAATATATTTATTATAGTTGCAGCGGGGTCTGGGAGCGGCGGTTTAGGGGTTAATATATTTATGATAGTTAGTTGCGGCGGGGTCCAGGAGAGGCGGTTTTGGGTTAATATATTTATTATAGTTGCGGCGGGGTCCGGGAGAGGCAGTTTAGGGGTTAATATATTTATTATAGTTGCGGCGGGGTCCAGGAGAGGCGGTTTAGGGGTTAATATATTATTATAGTTGCGGCTGGGTCTGGGAGCGGCGGTTTAGGGGTTAAGAACTTTATTTAGTTGCGGGGGGCTCCGGGAGCGGCGGTATAGCGGGTAAAACAGTATATGATAGTGTGAGTGCTTAGTGACAGGGGTATCAATAAAGCTGGGAAAAAAGCCGAAGAGCAGCGAGATCGATGACTGATAAATAACACAGTCCGCTGCTCATCGCTCCGTACTTGGTGCGCGGCTTTTTGACAGCTTTATTGATAAATTTGGCGAGCGTATTCAGGTCCGCGGCAGCGAGGTTAGGCAAACTTAGGCAGGCGTATTGGGGCCGGCGAACGCAGGTAAGTACGGAGCTTATTAAATAGAGGCCCTCATATCTATGAGCCCTTATAACTTTTTAATGCCATTTTATAAAATTGTTTTTTCATTCAGACATTGTTAATATGTGTGTAACTGTACTGTTAAATGTATTTTTGATGTGTTTTGTGAAACTTTTAGTTTCGTGTAACAGAACCAGAGCTCTGAAGTTGTGCTAACCCAATGAGCATTAAAGTTGATTGCGCTCAAGTAAATGCGCTTAGTTTTTAACCTGTAATACGTGCTCTATTATATTGCGTGCAAAGAGCCGGGAAATACCCCATATCCCTCGTACGCTACAGTGCACCACTCGTAAACATTATCTAGCCCTTAGTTGGCACAGAAAATTTGACTTTTTATTACATGCTGTTTTTTCCTGTTTATGCAGATCTTTGTAGAATTCTATAAAAGAAAACTGAGTTGATTCATTATTTTCTATTCATAGAATAGATAATACATTCACATCACTAATAAATGAACCTTCTTCATTAACAAATTATTAGCTTCCATAAGATTCAGCATGAAATACGGCTTTAATAAAGATGCCGCTGTGTTTCTGCTTAAGCATGTCCTAGATTCAGTCACAATGCATTATCCCCTATGAATGGAATTGCAGTGTATGCAATAAATAATTTTCATCATGGGTACTCAATAGAAATAATTACTGCTGTTTTCTATATGAATGCATTTTTTCATACATGAACTACAATTATGAATAAGAATATTGACAACAGGATAATGATGATAGACCTTCCTTGCTTGAGAGATTACTTTCTTACAAAAAGGTAACATGATAAAATATATTATTTGTAATATTTCTAAAATATTCAGGCTCGCCGGAAACAGAAGACCGCTGATCCATAACCTGTCTGTCTGCTCTGATGTGGCGGACAGAAATAAACCCGATCGAATACTATTGGGTTGATTGACACCCCCTGCTAGTGGCTGATTGGCCGCAAATCTGCAGGGGGCGGCATTGCACCAGAGAACTGCTGGTGCAATGATAAATGCTGACAGCGTATGCTAATAATATATAATATACTAATGCTTATGCCACTGCTTGCTTTAAAGAGATATTAGATTAGAAGAATATAATCTATACGAAGTAAATTATTAATTAAAAAAACAAGTTCTCATTTTTTTTTTACTAAGTTATATTACTTGTAAGTTATTCTTACATTGCTGCTAGCGACTGCTGGTAGACTGGTTGTGTCTCTTAAAGGGACATATTTGTTTTCAGCACTAAATTTATAGTTAATTTTTTTTTTTTTTTTTTTTACTATGCTATATTACTTGTAAATTGAAAAAGTCCTTCTTACCTTTTGTTGCATTGCTGCTAGCGGTTGCTGGTGGACTGGTTGTGTCTCTTAAAGGGACATATTTGTTTCGAGTTAAGGTGATGGATTATTTAAGCTTAACTGGAGCTTTTTGTATATATTTTAGATTTGTATAGGTTGAACTTGATGGACTTCGGTCTTTCTTCAACCTCATCTACTATGTTACTATGTTACTATGTAAATTCAGCCCAACTGCTCAACATATTTTAAAAGCTCTTATCCTAACTAGCATATCGATATGCTTTTTTATTATTAAAAACATCAGTATACTGAATAACTTAAAGGGACACTGTATCCAAAATTTTTCTTTCGTGATTCAGATTGAGCATGAAATTTTAAGCAACTTTCTAATTTACTTCTATTATCAAATTGTCTTCATTCTCTTGGTATCTTTATTTGAAATCCAAGAATGTAAGTTTAGATGCCGGCCCATTTTTGGTGAACAACCTGGGTTGTCCTTGCTGATTGGTGGATAAATTCATCCACCAATAAAAAAGTGCTGTCCAGAGTACTGAAACAAAAAAAAGCTTAGATGCCTTATTTTTCAAATAATGATAGCAAGAGAACGAAGAAAAATTGATAATAGGAGTAAATTACAAAGTTGCTTAAAATTGCATGCTCTTTCTGAATTACAAAAGAAAAAATTTGGGTTCAGTGTCCCTTTAAATTTTTGTCCTGTAATGTTACACTTTTATATTCAGTGTCTCTCTTAAATTTTCGAAGGTACTGCTTTGAGTGACATACGTTCTATCCAATCATAGCCTCACCATGCGCCCCATGTAAAACTGAGCCTGCATGCTCCCGTGCTCTGAACTCACTAATCTTGATGCAATGCGCATGCGCAACTCTAAGCAAGTGTTAGATGCCAGTGTCACTCCCACCACTGCCCAAATATGTACGGACAAAGCTTTCACTTTAGAAGAGGAAGAAGCTACTACACTCTTGTTGTGACTGTCTGCTTCTGTTTAACAAACATACATTTAATTCAATCCTTTGCTCACTGCTAGGGTGAAGGATCCAAGGTCTCAGCACTAATTACTGAAACTTTGACGATAGTACTATTATGCTCCTGTGTCCACAAGCTACCTGCCTTCCACACCATGAGTTTGTTAAAGATACTACACTCTACACATATTTAATTCACTCCTTCATCCACCGCTAGGATGAGGGACCAGATAGTCTAAGTGCCAATTGCTGAGACTGCCTTCCTACTTCTGCTGTCACCCTACATTGGAATGTGAAGCGTGTTGGGTTAGTGTGAATGACAGTGCAATCGTGTTTGCACAAGAGTGGAGTGTTTTTTTCCACTTTTTTTCTCTTCATTGACTTCTATGGGGGGATAAGTGAACGCGCACTCAATATTCTAACCTTATTTTTGTGCTAGTTGGGTTACAGCGAGAGCAAAAACAGTTTACTTTCAAAAATCTTACTTCTAGCGCACTTAACGTTCAAGCGGGAGTGTTAATTTGCACTCCACTCATAATCTGGCCCTTCAGTTTCAGAGAAAAGTGCATTCTGGTATGGGAACATTTTGCACATATTCTTTGCTCTATATACAGTAGATAAAGAATGCTTACTAAAAGGTACTGAAAGGTGTGAAGGGGCAGAAGTTACTACCATTGGTACAGAACGTGCAGTGGCATTAGGATCCAAGTGCTGGGGGGCCTTAGCTGCCAGCCTATACTATAGGTGTGTGCAGAATGTGTACAATCCTAATGCAGGGGGATGCCTATCTATCTATCTATCTATCTATCCATCATCTATCTATCTCTAGATTATTACTATTGATTAAAGCGGATGGACCAAAAAAAAAAAAAAATATGCACTAGAACCCTCTGTTAATAAGATCCGCTGCTGAAGGTGTGGGAATAGGATTTTTCAATGTGATAATGAACTAAACGAAAATGAGTGAAACTAGGTCATATTTGTGTGATAAAGCTGCAGTTTGCAAGGCATGTCTCTAAAAGACCAAGGGTAATCCGTCATGGGCTATTGCCAAAGCTAGATTGGATGCTGATTTTATTCATTGAGAGACTCTTGTGCTGAATAAATTATTATTTTAAAGTAATTCATCACTGCTCTCATTTACAGCCTCCTGTTCCAGTAAATCATAAAGGGCAGTTTTTCAGCCCATGCATTACAAGGCCAATGAATACAGATAAATCTGTCTCACTGATCGGTCAAGGAAGTGGTACTAATTTGTTTTCTGAATTTTGCCATCTATTAATTTGAGTGCATCTGTCATACACGATTATTAAAACAACAGTTTGTTTGTTTTTTTGTTGTTTTTAACTCCTTGCAAGTAATACAATTTTTTATTTCCTTTTTTTAAATTTAACTGATCATGCATATAAAATTTGTTACATATTCCAAAATCTTAGCCAGGGCTTGGTAAACGTATGTAAGACTACCTGTGTCATAACAGTGCATTAAAGGGACAGTCTACACCAGAATTTTTATTGTTTTAAAAGATAGATGATCCCTTTATTACCCATGTCCCAGTTTTGCATAACCAACACAGTTATAATAATATACTTTTAACCTCTGTGATTATCTTGTATCTAAGCCTTTGCAAACTGCCCCTTTTTTCAGTTCTTTTGACAGACTTCAGTCTAGCCAATCAGTGCCTGCTCCCAGATTACTTCACTCGCACGAGCACAGTGTTATCTATATGAAATTTGTGAACTAACACCCTCTAGTGGTGAAAAACTGTTAAAATGCAATCTGAAAGAGGTGGGCTTCAAGGTCTAATAAATTAGCATATGAACCTCCTAGGTTAAGCTTTCAACTAAGAATACCAGGAGAACAAAGCAAAATTGGTGATGAAAGTAAATTGGAAAATTGTTTAAAATTACATGCCCTATCTGAATCATGAAAGTTTATTTTGGCCTAGACTGTCCCTTTAAATAAATTCTCTCACAACAAATATATCTGTTCAGCTAAGGTCCAGCAAAGCATTCTGGCTTCCAAGCTGACTTTTGCACACAATGGACTCCTTTTGAGTAGCTGTGGATGTGCAAGGTTCGGAGACAGGGAACCTGTCTGCCAACGCTCCCCATAAGCTATCAAAAAGCAGATGAAGGGATTTTACATACATTGACATATATACACATACATAGGGAAACATGGATTTATATGTATATAGATATGTTTAAAGGGACACTGAACCCAAATGTTGTCTTTAGTGATTCAGATAGAGCATGGAATTTTAAGCAACCTTCTAATTTACTCCTATTATCAATTTTTTTTAGTTCTTTTGCTATCTTTATTTGAAAAAGAAGGCATCTAAACTTTTTGTTTGGTTCAGAACTCTGAACAGCATTTTTTTTAGGGGTGGATGAATTTATCCACCAATCAGCAAGGACAACCCAGGTTGTTCACCAAAAATGGGCCGGCATCTAAACTTACATTCTTGCAATTCAAATAAAGATACCAAAAGAATTAAGAAAATTTGATAATAGGAGTAAATTAGAAAGTTTCTTAAAATGTCATGCTCTATCTGAATCACAAAAGAAAATAATTGGGTTCAGTGTCCCTTTAACTATGGAGATAATAAAACTATTTTACATTACAATCTTATAAATAAAAAAAAATAAGATTAAACTATAAATAAACCAAACATAACTATTTTAAGAAAATAAAATAAACTAAAAATAAAAAACCTAAATTGCAAAATTAAAAAACCTAACACTATGAAAAAATAAAAAAAATCTAACATTACCAAAATAAACAAACACTAAAAAGTAAAAAAATAACAAAAAACACTGATTACAAAAAATAATAACCGAAATGATCCAAAATAATAAAAATTAAACCTAATTTAATAGCTCTATACAAAAAAGCCACCCCAAAATAAACCCCCCCCCTAACAATAAATTACCAATAAACTACCAATAGCTCTTAAAAGTGCCTTTTGTAGGGCATTGCCCTAAGTTAAACAACTCTTTTACCTACAAAAATGACAAATTCCTCCCTAAAAGTCTAGAAAAAAACCTAAGCTACCCATTGCCCCTAAAGGGGCATTTGTATGGGCATTGCCCTTAAAAGGGCATTCAGCTCATGTGTGCCCATTAAAATAAAAAAAGCCCTAATCTACAAAACAAAAAAAACACCCCCCAAAAAACAAAAAAAAAACTTCTAACATTAGCCCCTGAAAATGTACTCACCGTTCCTGAAGTCCACAAGTCCAGGCTGAGCAAAGTCTTCACCCAGGCGGTGAAGATCTTCTTCTAGGGCAGCACCACATTCTATCTTCCCGGAGGTGCAGAGTGGTCTTCTGCGATGCGCAGATCCGGAGCGATGGTCGTCATCTGGAGCGCGGGTCCTCTTCCGTAGTCGGAGGTCTTCACACACTCAAGCTTGAATACAAGGTACACCTTTTATATTGGGGTACCATTGCATTCCTATTGGCTGAAATATTCAAATCAGTCAATAGGATGAGAGCTGCTTGAATTCTATTGGACCGCACAACCTGTAATACGGGCGCAATGAAAATCCTGCACTCAAAAGCCATTTTTTGAGTGCAGAATGGAGAGTTGCGTAAAGGCTAAAATTCTAGTGGTATAGCCGTACTGCCGCGACTTGTAATACGGGAGACCTGCATATTCCGTGCACAATGGCCAATTTTTCAGCGGTATAGCTGTACCCCAAAACTTTTAATCTTGCTGATTGTTTGCTAAAGAACATTTCCATTTTAGCGTAATCTGAAAACAAGATGACTACTACGGGTTTTTATTGAAATATTAGCTACAGCAGATTTTCTCAGCAACTTTTATTTTAGCAAGTTTTATATCCAGATAGCTATTCAGTGAAACAAACCTTTATTAAGTCATTATATAATGACTCCTTACAGCTGGTCACTATGACCAGTTTCCAAAGAGCTTCTGACCTCTGCTACTATTACATAGGTTGCAGTGTTATAGCTCATTAACCCTATCCAACACATTGTCCCAACACAATAAAATAAAAGTGTTACCATGTTGCACTGTAATTAATCCTAGCTGCAATCCTTTTAAGTGCATGACCCAGTTGCAATAAATGGCTGAGCCAGTTAATGAAAGTGAGAGCATTAATGACACAGTACTCACCCCACCAAACCCAATCACAAATAAAAAAAAAATAAACCTTAAGAGCCACAGTGAGAGAATTAGAAAAGTATTGATGGCTTTGAATTACAGAAGAACCCATGAAACACAGAGGGTATCATAAAGCTATGCTGCAATAATTTAATAAGCTGACAACCATAATTTTACCCAAAGAATATAAAATATCCATCCAACAAATAGGCTGTAAAAGCAGGAGACATATCGCAAGAAAGGAAAGCAGCCTTGCTTAGACATTAACAGGATTAAAAAAGGAGACGGACATAAATAATGCTGTTACCATGCAGACGTTCAACACTTCAACTAATACTCAAATGATATACCGACTTTAGCTAAAGTCTATATATGCAAGGATTACTTTCCTTACAGCAACAAAGAGCAAAATAACAAAATTAGAATGAAAGAGTTTGTGCATTGAACTCTGTCAAGAAAAGAAATTGTTTTGTATGAAAATAAAACATAATGGGCTAGATAACGAGTAGAGCACAAACATTTGCGGGAGTGATAAGGGGTTTATCTTGGGGGTTTGCGCTTGTCGATCGATTGAGCACAATCACCATTTACGCTAGAATGATTACAACTTCAGAGCTCTTTGTACTGTTTTGCTAAACTAAAAGGTTGCACAAAGCACATAAAAAATGCATTACAAAGTACAGTTGCACTCATAATAACATTAACTAATACAAATTATTACAAAAAAATATTGCACAAAAAAAAAGTTATAACGGCTCAAAGATATGAGGTCTCAGGTGTTAGAAGAAGAGAAAGGCAGGCAAAGGAAAGAGATCCATACATATACAGCTCTAAAGATGTATATGTATGTATATGTCTATATAGATAATACAAAAGGAGATAGCGCTCAGTCCATAGACGTCCAAAATCACCATATGAAGAAAGTAAATGAGAAAGGATCTCCAGGCAGGCTTAGGTTAAAACATCCAACTTTTATATAAAAACATGTAAAATCATATTTATGCATTATTCATTTTTAACAAAGATTTTAACTATCTTTTTATGTAGATATTTTACATTCCAATGTTCTGCACATAGCAGAATTTGTTTATAATAGTATTTATAAATATTTTTATAATACTATTTATAAATAGATAGTCCTATATAGATGTGTATATATTTATACCTATATTTAATCATCGCTATATATATATGTGTATAGACCTAGGGGGAGCTTGAAGGGCCGTGTTTCTGGCAAATCTTCAGACTCGCCAGAAACACCAGTTATGAAGCAGCGGTCTAAAGACCAATGCTCCATAACCTTGTCCGTCTGCTCTGATGAGGCGGACAGGAATCGCCGGAAATCAACCCGATCGAGTACGATCGGGTTGATTGACACCTCCCTGCTGGCGGACGATTGGCCGCGAGTCAGCAGGGGGCAACGTTGCACCAGCAGCTCTTGTTAGCTGCTGGTGCAATGTTATATGTGGAGAGCGTATTGCTCTCTACATTCAGCGAGGTCTTGCGGACCTGATCCGCACTGTCGGATCAGGTCTGCAAGACCTTTGATAAATAGGCCCCCTAGGCTTTTTTTGGGGGGTACTCACCGGTACTGACTCATAACAGGTAATATTTGTAATCATCATTTAAATACTATTTTAATAGTTTTCATAAGAGGGGGCTGCAAAATACATCATAAATGGTAAATAATGTTGTCCCTTTGTTTTTCTCAAAGTTACTGAGCAGAATTTATCAATCAATAATCAGTGAGTACCGGTGTTCTAAAATTACTCTCGACTTATAAGAATGCGGGACAAGACATCAGCTGTTGAAGGTGTGTGGCGGTCACTGCGCATGCGCAAGAGACCCAACCCCCTAAAATCATCTGTGGAAGCCTACGTAATGGGACAAGGAATTCTATGGACAGTATACTTCATTGCGCATGCAAGCAGAATACTGCGCATGCGCACACGACTCGACTCCTCACGCATCAGAGGGTCCATAATTTCTACAGGTGATTTGCCTTCAGTGTGCATGCGCGCACTGTCGTAAACTGGGGGTAAAAAACAAACACAACTATTAAAAATAAAATAAATATGAGAAGCCCAAATTTTAAACTTTTACTGTATATGGTGGATTATATTCAACACTTTCATGTACAGTGTCATGTGGCCCCACAAAATGTAACGCTTGTCTAGGCCACGTGAGGAGTCAGGCCATGTGCGTATGCGTGGTAATTCTGTGCGCCTGCACAATTCAGTATATTGCCCATACAATTGCTCGACCCATTGCGTAGGCTTCAACAGCTGATTTTAGGAGGTTGGGCCTCTGGTGCATGCACATGCACAGCTGATGTCACGTCACCAGAAGTGACGCAGGTCCCGCATTCTTTTTTTTGAGTACCGGCACCTTTTCTTTTACAAAAAAAGCACTGGGTATAGATATAAACTGTACCAAAAAAACATAATTCATAATGAATAAATAGAACATATTCTGCTATGTGAAGAATATTAGAATGTGAAATATTTATATTTTCATGTTGGGTTAGTGTACATGAGAACTTCGATCAGGTTTGCAGAAGAGTAATGTGTTTCATCCACTTTTTTTGCTCCATTGACTGCTATGGGGAATACGTGAATGCTATGGGGAATACGTGAAGTAATAGTGCAATAATAAAATGTTCTAAGACATTAGGCAATTTTCTTTTTATACTTTAATGTCCCTTTTATGACACCATCTCTACATTAACACTGTTTCATGTTAAAATAGAAATACAGATACATAAAAAAGTCTAAGCAAACCAATTAATTGCTCTAATTCTACAATTTAAAAGATTAAACAGAAAGTATGGGATCATTATTGTCATGTGGAATGTAGTTGCCAAAGTGATCCAAGGTGGTTGAAGATTTATTTTGGAGTTATGATGAAGATGAATTCCACAGAATAGGTAATAAGAGGTGGATTAATATAAACCATTTGAAGCTTGCTAGGTAAAATACCATCTAGTTATGACAGAAGCAGATTGATGTAGGTCGGATTGGTCAAAAATGACAATTTTGGGAGGTCTTGTAGATTAGTGAGGAAATATTGGTGGATGTGAGCTTTATAGGTTAGAGTCAATATTTTTCATATGGTTTCTAAAGAATATGGGAAGCCAACCCAATAAAAACACCACCAGGACCCACATTTTTTTCAAATGCATTTGTGAAATGAATGTTGCACTGAAACAATTAACAGCAATATTCCATCAGAAAACATCATTTTCAGCAGCTGTTTTTTTTATTCTTTTTATTCAGCTGTGTTGAGCACTTCAATTTTGTGATGTGAGTCAGCTATAAAATATGCGGTGACAGACCATGATCTATATTTTGGGCACTTTTGATTTAGACAGAGCAATGATTGCTCAGCACTCTAAGCTGCACTGTGGTTTAAGAGTAATATGTCACTATGCTGGCATCAAACAAGATCACTTGTTTGTCTCTATTAACCAGCAATATGTGTTTTATTCTGCTGTACTAGTTACTAAATACAGTGCATTCTTGCTACAAGCACAGAAAAATGCTGAAAACACCATATACACACTGTTAGACTCCTCTGTCAGACATCTATAACAGAGGATACAATTAATAAGCCTGAGTTTGCAGGGTATCTTCATTTCACTATCAGCAAAACCTTTTTGTCGCTAATAGTGGTTAAATATCTATATATTATAAAATGTATTATTATGGGCTACAAGAGGCTTCAACAAGTTGTGTGAACTGATTTCAGAAATTGCCATTCTGCTTATATTTCATGTCAGAAATAAGCACATTTAGCCTATGTTATGGATCAGTTATTGATTAGATTGCTTGTGAATAATCATGTGAAAAAGATGGTTATTTATGCTGCTGCAATTAATTTATGTGTTGATTTTTTGTTTTCTATGAGTACGGGTTAATCCCGAAATGCATCAGATTGGGGATTATACCGTGCTTATTTTGCTTTTACCTGTATGCTAATTCCCACGCTAGTTTTTACTATTTAAAATAAATATATATTTATGTATATATATATAAGAAACTGCAAGAAAGGGCACTCACAGGGCTTGACTGTAGAAAAACTTTCATTATTTCAAATATTCATCATAAAACAGTGTGTAAATTGACGTTTCAGCTACACAAGTAGCCTTTCTCAAGACAATCTAAAATCATAATACATATAAACATGATATATCATCAACAGATACCTAAACAAATAACAAACTATCCAACCCAGACATTGTGACCAATGCTATTATATACAAAATCACCATATTGTGACCACATATTCTAAAATATACTAAAAGGTATTTTTAAAGTGAATATCAAGCCAAAGTGTTACCATGAATGCAAATTGTATTATATATCTCATCAGGTATTATTTATACTGAAAACATGTCAATTACGATTTTTTAGAAAAACCTTATATTGAGTGGTTAGCAAATATACGTCTAGATTACGATTTTTGCGTTAGAGGCTGTGCGTGGCTAACGAGCAGTTTTCTCTCACCGCTCACTTACCTACAGCACTGGTATTACAGGTTTTTACAAACCTGGCGTTAAAAGGCAAGAAGTGAGCGTTGAACAAAATTTTGTTCCTTACCACACTCCAATACCAGCGCTGCTTAAGTCATCAGTGAGCTGGTTGTACACGCTCGTGCACTATTTCCCCATAGGAATAAACGGGGAGAGCTGGCTGAGAAAAAGTCTAACACCTGCAAAAAAGCAGCGTAAAGCTCCCTAACGCAGCCCCATTGATTCCTATGGGGAAATAAAATTTATGTCTACACCTAACACCCTAACATGAACCACCTAACACCCTAACATGAACCCCAAGTCTAAACACCCCTAATCTTACACTTATTAACCCCTAATCTGCCGCCCGACATCGCCGACACCTACATTATATTTATTAACCCCTAATCTGCCACTCCGGACACCGCCGCCACCTACATTATACTTATGAACCCCTAATCTGCTACCCCCAACATTGCCAACACCTACATTATTTTTATAAACCCCTAATCTGCCGCCCCCAATGTCGCCGCCACCTACCTATACTTATTAACCCCTAATCTGCCACCCCAATGTCGCCACCACTATAAGAAACATATTAACCCCTAAACTGCCACACTCCCGCCTCGCAAACATTATTTAAATATTATTAACCCCTAATCTGCCATCCCTAACATCACTGCCACCTACCTACATTTATTAACCCCTAATCTGCCGCCCCAAACGTCGCTGCCAATATACTAAATGTATTAACCCCTAAACCTAAGTCTAAGCCTAACCTTGCACCATAAATCAAACTAAAATTACTATAATTAGCTAAATAATTCCTATTTAAAACTAAATACTTACCTATAAAATAAACCCTAAGATAGCTACAATATAACTAATAGTTACATTGTAGCTATCTTAGGGTTTATTTTTATTTTAAAGGCAAGTTTGTATTTATTTTAATTAGGTAGAATAGTTATTAAATAGTTATTAACTATTTAATAACTACCTAGCTAAAATAAATACAAACATACCTGTAAAATAAAAACTAACCTAAATTACAATAACACCTAACACTACACTATAATTAAATAAATTAACTAAATTAAATACAATTACCTAAATTAAATTAAATTAGCTAAAGTACAACCCCCCCCCCCCACTAAATTACAGAAAATAATAAACAAATTACAAGATATTTAAACTAATTACACCTAATCTAATAGCCCTATCAAAATAACCCCCCCCCCCCAAGTAAAAAAAGCCCTAGCCTAAACTAAACTACCAATAGCCCTTAAAAGGGTCTTTTTTACGGGGCATTGCCCCAAAGTAAACAGCTCTTTTACCTGTAAAAAAAAAAAAAAAAAAAAAAACAACCCCCCCAACAGTAAAACCCACCACCCACACAACCAACCCCCCAAATAAAATACTATCTAAAAAAACCTAAGCTCCCCATTGCCCTGAAAATGGCATTTGGATGGGCATTGCCCTTAAAAGGGCATTTAGCTCTTTTGCGGCCCAAAGTCCCTAACCTAAAAATAAAACCAACCCAATACACCCTTAAAAAAACCTAACACTAACCCCCTGAAGATCGACTTACTGTTCTGAAGATCCGACATCCTTCCTCAAGGAAGCGGCAGAAGTCTTAATCCAACCCGGCCGAAGTTCTCAACGAAGCCGGGAGAAGTCTTCATTTAAGCCGGGTGAAGTGGTCCTCCAGACGGGCAGAAGTCTTCATCCAGACGGCATCTTCTATCTTCATCCATCCGACGCAGAGCGGCTCCATCTTCAAGACATCCAACGCGGAGCATCCTCTTCATCTGACGACTAAAGATGAATGAAGGTACCTTTAAGTGATGTCATCCAAGATGGCATCCCTTAGATTCCGAATGACTGATAGAATTCTATCAGCCAATTGGAATTAAGGTAGAGAAAATCCTATGCAATCAGCCAATAGGATTAAGCTCACATTCTATTGGCTGTTCCAATCAGCCAATAGAATGCAAGCTCAATCCTATTTGCTGATTTTTTTCTACCTTAATTCCGATTGGCTGATAGAATTCTATCAGCCAATTGGAGTCTAAGGGACGCCATCTTGGATGACGTCACTTAAAGGTACCTTCATTCGTCTTTAGTCGTCAGATGAAGAGGATGCTCCGCATCGAATGGATGAATATAGAAGATGCCGTCTGGATGAAGACTTCTGCCCATCTGGAGGACCACTTCGCCCGGCTTCGTTGAGGACTTCGACCCAGTTGGATGAAGACTTCTGCCGCTTCCTTGAGGATGGATGTTGAATCTTCAGAACAGTAAGTCGATCTTCTTGGGGTTTGTGTTAGGTTTTTTTTAAGGGTGTATTGGGTGGGTTTTATTTTTAGGTTAGGGACTTTGGGCCACAAAAGAGCTAAATGCCCTTTTAAGGGCAATGCCCATCCAAATGCCCTTTCAGGGCAATGGGGAGCTTAGGGTTTTTTTTAGATAGTATTTTATTTGGGGGTTGGTTATGCGGATGGTGGGTTTTACTGTTCGGGGGGTTGTTTGTATTTTTTTTTACAGGTAAAAGAGCTGATTACTTTGGGGCAATGCCCCGCAAAAGGCCCTTTTAAGGGCTATTGGTAGTTTAGTTTAGGCTAGGTTTTTTTTTTATTTTGGGGGGATTTTTTTTATTTTGATAGGGGTATTAGATTAGGTGTAATTAATTTAAATATCTTGTAATTTGTTTATTATTTTCCATAATTTAGTGGGGGGGGGTTGTACTTTAGCTAATTTAATTTAGGTAATTGTATTTAATTTAGTTAATTTATTTAATTATAGTGTAGTGTTAGGTGTTATTGTAACTTAGGTTAGGTTTTATTTTACAGGTACTTTTGTATTTATTTTAGCTAGGTAGTTATTAAATAGTTAATAACTATTTAATAACTATTCTACCTAGTTAAAATAAATACAAACTTGCATGTAAAATAAAAATAAACCCTAAGCTAGCTACAATGTAACTATTAGTTATATTGTAGCTAGCTTAGGGTTTATTTTATAGGTAAGTAGTTAGTTTTAAATAGGAATTATTTAGGTAATGATAGGAATTTTTAGTTAGATTTATTTTAATTATATTTAAGTTAGGGGGTGTTAGGGTTAGGGTTAGACTTAGGTTTAAGGGTTAATACATTTAGTATAGTGGCGGCGACGTTGGGGATGTCAGATTAGGGGTTAATAAATGTAGGTAGGTGGCGGCGATGTTAGGGATGGCAGATTAGTTGAAATGTGCAAAGTGTGTAGATTTTTATATATATACAAAATATAGATTATATTTATGATGAACAACATTGGTCTGTATAGATTTTTGATATAAATGTTACCATCTTTTTATAGTTTTTAATTGACATTTTTAATATTTTAAAATATTTTAGAATATTTTAAATTTTTTCAAAATAACTTATAACCCTTTTTTATATGCTCATATACACCCTGATGCATACTTTTGTGTAAATGTCTGGCTTTTATGACAGCGATATTTACGACAGTGTTATTGTTTTAAACTGCTTTTTAGATTGTATTTATTGTAATATCACGAGTCATATACATATAAATGGTTTGATAAATTACATCTGTACACATATACCCCTTTGCAGTATTCATACATGAGCAAGTATCATATATTTGCATACCACCTATTTGAATATACCCTTAGATGGTCGATATCCCAATAGGTTGGCCATTCATACACTTTGATAAAACTGAATTCTCAGATCCTATAATTTGAAGTCTGACAGATGTCATCATCCGGCTATACCGAAACCGGAAGTGACATAACATCCGGCCATACCGAAACCGGAAGTGACATAATACACACATAAACCGGAACCGGAAGTGACATAAAATACCGGAAGTGAGGCACATTACCGGGAACACTTTAAAGTTGAAATAGACAACAAAATAAGGGGATATCCTGATCGGAACAGCCAATAGAATGCGAGCTCAATCTGATTGGCTGATTGGATCAGCCAATCGGATTGAACTTGATTCTGATTGGCTGATTCCATCAGCCAATCAGAAAATTCCTACCTTAATTCCGATTGGCTGATAGAATCCTATCAGCCAATCGGAATTCGAGGGACGCCATCTTGGATGACGTCCCTTAAAGGAACAGTCATTCGTCGTTCAGTCGTCGGTCCGGATGGATGTTCCGCGCTGGAGGTCTTCAGGATCCTGCCGCTTCGCTCCGGATGGAAGACCATAGAAGATGCCGCCTGGATGATGACTTCAATCGGATGGAAGATCCTCTTCTGCCCCGCTTGGATGAAGACTTTGACCGGATCATGGACCTCTTCAGCCCCCGCTTGGGCTTGGATCAGGACATCGGAGGAGCTCTTCAGGACGGATCGGTGAACCTGGTATGGTGAAGACAAGGTAGGAAGATCTTCAGGGGCTTAGTGTTAGGTTTATTTAAGGGGGGTTTGGGTTAGATTAGGGGTATGTGGGTGGTGGGTTGTAATGTTGGGGGGGGGTATTGTATTTATTCTTTTACAGGCAAAAGAGCTGAAATTCTTGGGGCATGCCCCGCAAAGGGCCCTGTTCAGGGCTGGTAAGGTAAAAGAGCTTGTAACTTTTTTAATTTAGAATAGGGTAGGGAATTTTTTATTTTGGGGGGCTTTGTTATTTTATTAGGGGGCTTAGAGTAGGTGTAATTAGTTTAAAATTGTTGTAATATTTTTCTTATGTTTGTAAATATTTTTTTATTTTCTGTAACTTAGTTCTTTTTTATTTTTTGTACTTTAGCTAGTTTATTTAATTGTATTTATTTGTAGGAATTGTGTTTAATTAATTTATTGATAGTGTAGTGTTAGGTTAATTGTAGGTAATTGTAGGTAGTTTATTTAATTATTTTATTGATAGGGTAGTGTTAGGTTTAATTATATCTTAGGTTAGGATTTATTTTACAGGTAAATTTGTTATTATTTTAACTAGGTAACTATTAAATAGTTCTTAACTATTTAATAGCTATTGTACCTGGTTAAAATAATTACAAAGTTGCCTGTAAAATAAATATTAATCCTAAAATAGCTATAATATAATTATAATTTATATTGTAGCTATATTAGGATTTATTTTACAGGTAAGTATTTAGCTTTAAATAGGAATCATTTATTTAATAAGAGTTAATTTATTTCGTTAGATAAAAATTATATTTAACTTAGGGGGGTGTTAGTGTTAGGGTTAGACTTAGCTTTAGGGGTTAATACATTTATTAGAATAGCGGTGAGCTCCGGTCGGCAGATTAGGGGTTAATAATTGAAGTTAGGTGTCGGCGATGTTAGGGAGGGCAGATTAGGGGTTAATACTATTTATGATAGGGTTAGTGAGGCGGGTTAGGGGTTCATAACTTTATTATAGTAGCGCTCAGGTCCGCTCGGCAGATTAGGGGTTAATAAGTGTAGGCAGGTGTCGGCGACGTTGAGGGGGGCAGATTAGGGGTTAATAAATATAATATAGGGGTCGGCGATGTTAGGGCAGCAGATTAGGGGTACATAGGGATAACGTAGGTGGCGGCGGTTTACGGAGCGGCAGATTAGGGGTTAAAAAAATATGCAGGGGTCAGCGATAGCGGGGGCGGCAGATTAGGGGTTAATAAGTGTAAGGTTAGGGGTGTTTAGACTCGGGGTACATGTTAGAGTGTTAGGTGCAGACGTAGGAAGTGTTTCCCCATAGGAAACAATGGGGCTGCGTTAGGAGCTGAACGCTGCTTTTTTGCAGGTGTTAGGTTTTTTTCCATCTCAAACAGCCCCATTGTTTCCTATGGGGATATCGTGCACGAGCACGTTTTTGAGGCCGGCCGCGTCCGTAAGCAACTCTGGTATCGAGAGTTGCATTTGCGGTAAAAATGCTCTACGCTCCTTTTTTGGAGCCTAACGCAGCATTTGTTTGAACTCTCGATACCAGAGTTAATTTTATGGTGCGGCCAGAAAAAAGCCAGCGGAGCGTTAACAACCCTTTTACCGCCAAACTCCAAATCTAGGCCTAAGATAGCTACAATATAATTAATAATTACATTATAGCTATTTTAGGGTTTATTTTTATTTTACAGGCAACTTTGTATTTATTTTAACTAGGTACAATAGCTATTAAATAGTTAATAACTATTTAATAGCCACCTAGTTAAAATAATTACAAAATTACCTGTAAAATAAATCCTAACCTACGTTACAAATACACCTAACACTACACTATCAATAAATTAATTTATTAAATTAACTACAGTGATCTAAAATAAAATACAATTAACCCCTTAACGACGCATGTCATACAGGGTACGTCTTACACAAGCTGGTCTTTAAAGACCAGCGACGTACCCTGTACGTCGTTAAGGGTTTCAAGTGACTGGAAGTGATCCTGATCGCTTGCAGACACTTTCAAGGTATTGCAGTGATGCCTCGATATTGAGGCATCACTGCAATACCTTTTTAGGCACACTGATGCAGAGAGAGCCACTCTGTGGCCCTCTCTGCATCGGCCAGTGATGGTGCCGATCGTTGGTGGGTGGGAGCCTTTGCCGGGAGGTGGGTGGCCCATCACTGGGGAACTTCCTTCCGGCTGTTTACTATGCCGGGTGCACGCGGGAGCGCGCTCTGGAGGTGAGGGGCGCGTGCGCGATCGCGATCACGATCTAAGTCAATTGTGTTGTGAATTTTTTTTGCTGGAAGAGGGATGGTGGGTACAGAGGAGGGGTGATCAAAGAGTGATCTGGGGGTGATCTGGGAGGGGGATGGTGTAGGGTATGGAGGGGGGCAGCTACACTACAGAAAATGTTAGGTTTAAAAAAAAAAAGTTATTTTGCAAAGTGGGTACTGGCAGACAGCTGCCAGTACCCAAAATGGTGACTAATAGTTAGTGGGGGGAGGGTTAGAGAGCTCTTTGGGGGGGATCAGGCAGGTTGGGGGCTAAGGGGGGGATCCTACACAGCAGAATATGATTATTATTTTTTTAAATAATAAAAAAAAAACAAATTAAAACTTTTATTTTAGTACTGGCAGACTTTCTGCCAGTACTTAAGATGGCGGGGAAAATTGTGGGGTGGGGGAGGGAAGAGAGCTGTTTGGGAGGGATCAGGGGGTGGGATGTGTCAGGTGGGAGGCTGATTTCTACACTAAAGCTAAAATTAACCCTTCAAGCTCCCTACAAGCTACCTAAATAACTGTTGGGCATAATACAAGTTTGGTGCGCAGCGGCATTTAGCGGCCTTCTAATTACCAAAAAGCAATGCTAAAGCCATATATGTCTGCTATTTCTGAACAAAGGGGATCCCAGAGAAGCATTTACAACCATTTGTGCCATAATTGCACAAGCTGTTTGTAAATAATTCCAGTGAGAAACCCAAAGTTAGTGAAAAAGTGAACAATTTTTTTTATTTGATCGCATTCGGCGGTGAAATGGTGGCATGAAATATATCAAAATTGGCCTAGATCAATACTTTGGGTTGTCTACTACACTGCCCTAAAGCTAAAATTAACCCTACAAGCTCCATATTGGGCCTAATACAAATGTGGTGCGCAGCGGCATTTAGCGGCCTTCTAATTACCAAAAAGCAACGCCAAAGCCATATATGTCTGCTATTTCTAAACAAAGGGGATCCCAGAGAAGCATTTACAACCATTTGTGCCATAATTGCACAAGTTGTTTGTAAACAATTTCAGTGAGAAACCTGATATTTGTGAAAAAGTGAACAATTTTATTTATTTGATCGCATTTGGCGGTGAAATGGTGGCATGTAATAGACCAAAATGGGCCTAGATCAATACTTTGGGATGTCTACTAAAAAAAAAAATATACATGTCAAGGGATATTCAGGGATTCCAGACAGATATCAGTGTTCCAATACAGGGAGTGCAGAATTATTAGGCAAGTTGTATTTTTGAGGATTAATTTTATTATTGAACAACAACCATGTTCTCAATGAACCCAAAACCCAAAAAACTCATTTAGTTTGTTTTTAGCTATAGCTATTTTAGGGGGATATCTGTGTGTGCAGGTGACTATTACTGTGCATAATTATTAGGCAACTTAACAAAAAACAAATATATACCCATTTCAATTATTTATTTTTACCAGTGAAACCAATATAACATCTCAACATTCACAAATATAAATTTCTGACATTCAAAAACAAAACAAAAACAAATCAGTGACCAATATAGCCACCTTTCTTTGCAAGGACACTCAAAAGCCTGCCATCCATGGATTCTGTCAGTGTTTTGATCTGTTCACCATCAACATTGCGTGCAGCAGCAACCACAGCCTCCCAGACACTGTTCAGAGAGGTGTACTGTTTTCCCTCCTTGTAAATCTCACATTTGATGATGGACCACAGGTTCTCAATGGGGTTCAGATCAGGTGAACAAGGAGGCCATGTCATTAGATTTTCTTCTTTTATACCCTTTCTTGCCAGCCACGCTGTGGAGTACTTGGACGCGTGTGATGGAGCATTGTCCTGCATGAAAATCATGTTTTTCTTGAAGGATGCAGACTTCTTCCTGTACCACTGCTTGAAGAAGGTGTCTTCCAGAAACTGGCAGTAGGACTGGGAGTTGAGCTTGACTCCATCCTCAACCCGAAAAGGCCCCACAAGCTCATCTTTGATGATACCAGCCCAAACAAGTACTCCACCTCCACCTTGCTGGCATCTGAGTCGGACTGGAGCTCTCTGCCCTTTACCAATCCAGTCACGGGCCCATCCATCTGGCCCATCAAGACTCACTCTCATTTCATCAGTCCATAAAACCTTAGAAAAATCAGTCTTGAGATATTTCTTGGCCCAGTCTTGACGTTTCAGCTTGTGTGTCTTGTTCAGTGGTGGTCGTCTTTCAGCCTTTCTTACCTTGGCCATGTCTCTGAGTATTGCACACCTTGTGCTTTTGGGCACTCCAGTGATGTTGCAGCTCTGAAATATGGCCAAACTGGTGGCAAGTGGCATCTTGGCAGCTGCACGCTTGACTTTTCTCAGTTCATGGGCAGTTATTTTGCGCCTTGGTTTTTCCACACGCTTCTTGCGACCCTGTTGACTATTTTGAATGAAACGCTTGATTGTTCGATGATCACGCTTCAGAAGCTTTGCAATTTTAAGAGTGCTGCATCCCTCTGCAAGATATCTCACTATTTTTTACTTTTCTGAGCCTGTCAAGTCCTTCTTTTGATCCATTTTGCCAAAGGAAAGGAAGTTGCCTAATAATTATGCACACCTGATATAGGGTGTTGATGTCATTAGACCACACCCCTTCTCATTACAGAGATGCACATCACCTAATATTCTTAATTGGTAGTAGGCTTTCGAGCCTATACAGCTTGGAGTAAGACAACATGCATAAAGAGGATGATGTGGTCAAAATACTAATTTGCCTAATAATTCTGCACTCCCTGTATAACTATCGCTTATTTTGAAAAAAAAAATGGTTTGGAAATAGCAAAGTGCTATTTGTACTTATTGCCCTATAACTTACAAAAAAAGCAAAGAACATGTAAATATTGGGTATTTCTAAACTCGGGACAAAATTTAGAAACTATTTAGCATGGGTGTTTTTTGGTGGTTGTAGATGTGCAACAGATTTTTTGGGTCAATGTTAGAAAACGTGTGTTTTTTTCCATTTTTTCATCATGTTTTATAAAAAAATTTATGGTAAATTATAAAATATGATGAAAATAATGGTGTCTTTAGAAAGTCCATTTAATGGCGAGAAAAACAGTATATAATATGTGTGGGTACAGTAAATTAGTAAGAGGAAAATTGCAGCTAAACACAAACACCGCGGAAATGTAAAAATAGCCTTGGTCCTTAAGGGAAAGAAATTGAAAAATGGCCTTGTCCTTAAGGGGTTAAATAAACTAAGCTATATGTAAAAAAAAAAAAACACTAAATTACAAAAAATAAAAAAATATTACAAGAAGTTTAATCTAATTACACCTAATCTAAGCCCCCTAATAAAATAAAAAGCCCCCCAAAATAATATAATTCCCTACCCTAAACTAAATTACAAATAGCCCTTAAAAGGGCCTTTTGTGGGGCATTGCCCCAAAGTAATCAGCTATTTTACCAGCCATTAAAAGGGCTTTTTGCGGGGCATTGCCCCAAAGTAATCGGCTCTTTTACCTGTAAAAAAATAAATACAATACCCCCCCAACATTACAACCCACCACCCACAAACCCCTACTCTAAATCCCACCCAATCCCCCCCTTAAAAAAAACTAACACTACCCCATTGAAGCTCACCCTACCTTGAGCCGTCTTCACCCAGCCGGGCCGAACTCTTCATCCGATCAGGGCACAAGTTGTCCTCCAGCTGGGCAGAAGTCTTCATCCGATTGGGGCAGAAGAGGTCCTTCTTCCAGCAGAGGTCTTCATCCAAGCGGCATCTTCTATCTTCATCCTTCCGGCGATGAGCGGCTCCATCTTGAAGACCTCCGGCGCGGAACATCCTCCTCGGCCGACGATTACACGACGAATGACTGGTCCTTTAAGTGACGTCATCCAAGATGGTGTCCCTCAAATACCGATTGGCTGTTAGGATTCTATCAGCCAATCGGAAATAAGGTAGGAAAAATCCGATTGGTTGATTTAATCAGCCAATCGGATTGAACTTCAATCCGATTGGCTGATTACATCAGCCAATCAAATTTTTCCTACCTTAATTCCGATTGGCTGATAGAATCCTATCAGCCAATCGGAATTCTAGGGACGCCATCTTGGATGACATCATTTATAGGAACCGTCATTCATCGTTAGTCCGTCGTGCTGGAAGGATGCTCCGCGCCGGAGGTCTTCAAGATGGAGCCGCTCATCGCCGGAAGGATGAAGATAGAAGATGCCGCTTTGATGAAGACTTCTGCCCGGCTGGAGGACCACTTGTGCCCGGATCGGATGAAGAGTTCGGCCCGGCTGGATGAAGACGGCTCAGGTAGGGTGATCTTCAATGGGGTAGTGTTAGGTTTTTCTAAGGGGGGATCGGGTGGGTTTTAGAGTAGAGGTTTGTGGGTGGTGGGTTGTAATGTTGGGGGGGTATTGTATTTATTTATTTTTACAGGTAAAAGAGCTGATTACTTTGGGGCAATGCCCCGCAAAAGGTCCTTTTAAGGGCTGGTAAAAAAGTTGATTACTTTTGGCAATGCCCCGCAAAAGGCCCTTATTTAATTGTATTTTATTTTAGATCATTGTAGTTAATTTATTTAATTAATTTATTGATAGTGTAGTGTAAGGTGTATTTGTAACTTAGGTTAGGATTTATTTTACAGGTAATTTTGTAATTATTTTAACTAGGTAGCTATTAAATAGTTATTAACTATTTAATAGTTATTGTACCTAGTTAAAATAAATACAAAGTTGCCTGTAAAATAAAAATAAACCCTAAAATAGCTATAATGTAATTATTAATTATATTGTAGCTATCTTAGGGTTATTTTATAGGTAAGTATTTAGTTTTATATAGGATTAATTTATTTAATTATAGGAATATTTATTTAGATTAATTTAAATAATATTTAAGTTAGGGGGGTGTTAGGGTTAGGGTTAGACTTAGGTTTTGGGGTTAATTCATTTAATATAGTGGGGGCGGTGTAGGGGGTAGATTAGGGGTTAATAAATGTACTGTAGGTGGCGGCGGTGTAGGGGGGGCAGAATAGGGGTTAATAAATATAATGTAGGTGGCGGAGGGCTCCGGGTGCGGCGGTTTAGGGGTTAAACAATTAATTTATTTGCGGCGGGGTCTGGGATCGGCAGGATAGGGGTTAATAACTTTATGTAGGTGGCGGCGGTATAGGGGGTGACAGATTAGGGGTAATAAGGTATAATGTAGGTGGCGGTGGGGTCCGGGAGCGGCGGTTTAGGGGTTCATATATTTATTATAGTGGAGGCGGGATCTGGGAGCAGCGGTTTAGGGTTTAATATATTTATTAGAGTTGCGGCGGGGTCCGGGAGCGGCGGTTTAGGGGTTAATAAGTTTATTTAGTTGCGGGGGGCTCCCGGAGTGGCGGTTTAGGGGGTAAAACTGTATAGTATAGTGTGGGTGCTTAGTGACAGGCTAGCAAGAAAGCTGCGAAGAAGCCGATGAGCAGCGAGATCGATGACTGTTAGTTAACAACAGTCCCCTGCTCATCGCACCGTACTTGGTGCGCGGCTTCTTGACAGCTTTTTTGATAACTTTGGCGAACGTATTCAGGTCCACAGCGGCGATGTTAGTTGAGCGTATTGGGGCCGTCGAATGCAGGTAAGTTGACGGCTTGATACATAGGGGCCTGAAAGTGGATTGACTACTACACATCAGCGTTTGGATATTTATCATTGGACACTTTAGACTTTATTTATTTATATTGGACACTTTTACATTTTTGTGAACTTTGTGGTTTTTTACTCACCTCCACTTAAATTATTGTAATTGCCACATACATCACTCGAGTGGTTATTAACCTACATTTGTATTTTACCTTTGCTGTGTTATACACTTGCTGTGCATAAACTCTTTGTACACTATCACCTATGGTATAGCACGTGGTTTATCATATTCTTTTAGACAAATCATG
Source organism: Bombina bombina (assembly GCF_027579735.1). Taxonomy (NCBI): domain Eukaryota; kingdom Metazoa; phylum Chordata; class Amphibia; order Anura; family Bombinatoridae; genus Bombina; species Bombina bombina. The sequence continues at coordinate 103,031,449 of NC_069500.1, read as the reverse complement.
GATCCATGTAGGTTTTAGCCACTGTTTTATTGCGCTATTGTATTTTTTATATATTTTATATATAAAACTGTATAGTATAGTATGGGTGCTTAGTGACAGGCTAGCAAGAAAGCTGCGAAGAAGCCGATGAGCAGCGAGATCGATGACTGTTAGTTAACAACAGTCCCCTGCTCATCGCACCATACTTGGTGCGCGACTTCTTGACAGCTTTTTTGATAACTTTGGCGAACGTATTCAGGTCCACAGCGGCGATGTTAGGCGAGCGTATTGGGGCCGTCGAATGCAGGTAAGTTGACGGCTTGATACATAGGGGCCTGAAAGTGGATTGACTACTACACATCAGCGTTTGGATATTTATCATTGGACACTTTAGACTTTATTTATTTATATTGGACACTTTTACATTTTTGTGAACTTTGTGGTTTTTTACTCACCTCCTCTTAAATTATTGTAATTGCCACATACATCACTCGAGTGGTTATTAACCTACATTTGTATTTTACCTTTGCTGTGTTATATACTTGCTGTGCATAAACTCTTTGTACACTATCACCTATGGTATAGCACGTGGTTTATCATATTCTTTTAGACAAATCATGGATCCATGTAGGTTTTAGCCACTGTTTTATTGCGCTATTGTATTTTTTATATATTTGAATCATCATAATAAATTGTACTGCTTTTAGTCACTTTAGCCTTTTTAGCTTTTAGCGCTCCCTTCCTCACCCATATCGCATATGTTACCTTTAAGTCTGCTAGGGGACTTTTGAAAGTGAGCTTAAGGCGTATTTACTAGCGCTCGGGTTACAACCTCCAGTTTATTATTTTTTTTTGCTCTTGTGCTAACTTTTTCTTTCAACTTGTGATTTGTGTGTTAATGTAGCCGCAATAATGTTTCTACATTGTTCTCAATTAATTGTATGCTCGCCCTAAATGCAATATTAATTGCGCTCTAGCTATGTTAAAGCAACATTGCATGAATCCTTTTAAACTCCACTTGTAATCTAGCTATAACTATTTAAGACTATGATAGGCAGTGTTAATATTACTGCTTAAATACTATTGCTTTAATAAGCAATATTGCCTATGCCATTTATAATGCGGCGCTAAATAAACCTATCTTTTAAAAAATAGTAACACTTTGCTATATATTTCGTCATGTTTAAAGATTGCAGGCCATAGTCTACAGGCAACCAACAATAAGGGACGGCGTGCAGAGGTAATTGATGCCATTTTTTTTTTTTAAATCAAATTTTGGCATGAGCACATATTGGAACCATTTATATAGATCCACCAATCTTGTCACCCCCGCATTCATTGGAATTATTTTCCACTCAGTAATGTATCGTGTCTCTAAATTATAGACTGTTCTGTTGAACAATTCTGTTGAACAATTTGTTTGCTCATTTTAGTAATAACTAACTTGTAGGAATCTTATAAGTAATTCATCTTCATACTTCCAGCAGTTGCAAGTCCGTCGATCAGGATAAATAATTAAAATATATTGCTTCTTAGATACATTGATAAACTGAACCTTTTGTGATAATATAAAACAATGTATATGATATTATATGTGTATTATTATACAAAATTAAAATTACATTTAATTCTATAACACCAGACTGTGCCTAGATTCTATTGTCTAACACATTCAGTACTATTTTTAATTTTAAACAGTAATCAGATGACATAATGGGGTCAATTTATCAAGAACCGTACTGCTCAGACAGAAATCAACCCGATCGAATGCGATCGGGATTATTGACACCCCTGCTAGCGGCTGCAAATCTGCAGAGGGCGGTATTGCACCAGCAGTTCACAAGAACTGCTGGTGGAATGATAAATGCCGACAATGTATGCTGTGCAGCGGACATGATAAATTGACCCCTAAACGTCCGTTTCTTAGTAATAGGTTGCAAAACACTATGGCCTAGATTTGGAGTTTTGTCGGTAACGACCCGCGTAGCTAACGCCGGCTTTTTTCTGGCCGCACCATAAAAATAACTCTGGTATTGAGAGTCCACATAAAGGCTGCGTTAGGCTCCAAAAAAGGAGCGTAGAGCATTTTTAACGCAGCTTCAACTCTCGATACCAGAGTTGCTTACGCAAGCGGCCAGCCTCAAAAACGTGCTCATGCACAATTCCCCCATAGAAAACAATGGGGCTGTTTGAGCTGAAAAAAAACCTAACACCTGCAAAAAAGCCGCGTTCAGCTCCTAACGCAGCCCCATTGTTTGCTATGCGGAAACACTTCCTACGTCTGCACCTAACACTCTAACATGTACCCCGAGTCTAAACACCCCTAACCTTACACTTATTAACCCCTAATCTGCTGCCCCCGCTATCGCTGACCACTGCATATTATTATTAACCCCTAATCTGCCACTCCGTAAACTGCCGCTACTTACATTATCCCTATGTACCCCTAATCTGCTGCCCTAACATCGCCGACCCCTATATTATATTTATTAACCCCTAATCTGCCCCCCACAACGTCGCCTCCACCTGCCTACACTTACTAACCCCTAATCTGCCGACCGGACCACACCGCTATTATTATAAAGTTATTAACCCCTAATCCGCCTCACTAACCCTATAATAAATAGTATTAACCCCTAATCTGCCCTCCCTAACATCGCCGACACCTAACTTCAATTATTAACCCCTAATCTGCCGACTGGAGCTCACCGCTATTCTAATAAATGTATTAACCCCTAAAGCTAAGTCTAACCCTAACACTAACACCCCACTAAGTTAAATATAATTTGAATCTAACGAAATTAATTAACTCTTATTAAATAAATTATTCCTATTTAAAGCTAAATACTTACCTGTAAAATAAATCCTAATATAGCTACAATATAAATTATAATTATATTATAGCTATTTTAGGATTAATATTTATTTTACAGGTAACTTTGCATTTATTTTAACCAGGTACAATAGCTATTAAATAGTTAAGAACTATTTAATAGCTAAAATAGTGAAAATAATTACAGAATTACCTGTAAAATAAATCCTAACCTAAGTTACAATTAAACCTAACACTACACTATCAATAAATTAATTAAATAAAATACCTATAATTATCTACAATTAAACCTAACACTACACTATCAATAAATAAATTAAATACAATACCTACAAATAACTACAATGAAATAAAGTATCTAAAGTACAAAAAATAAAAAAGAACTAAGTTACAAAAAATAAAAAATATTTACAAACATAAGAAAAATATTACAACAATTTTAAACTAATTACACCTACTCTAAGCCCCCTAATAAAATAACAAAGCCCCCCAAAATAAAAAAATGCCCTACCCTATTCTAAATTACTAAAGTTCAAAGCTCTTTTACCTTACCAGCCCTGAACAGGGCCCTTTGCGGGGCTTGCCCCAAGAAGTTCAGCTCTTTTGCCTGTAAAAAAAAACATACAATACCCCCCCCCAACATTACAACCCACCACCCACATACCCCTAATCTAACCCAAACCCCCCTTAAATAAACCTAACACTAAGCCCCTGAAGATCTTCCTACCTTATCTTCACCATACCAGGTTCACCGATCGATCCAGAAGAGCTCCTCCGATGTCCTGATCCAAGCCCAAGCGGGGGGCTGAAGAGGTCCATGATCCGGCTGAAGTCTTCATCCAAGCGGGGCAGAAGAGGTCTTCCATCCGATTGAAGTCTTCATCCAAGCGGGATCTTCTATGGTCATCCGTCCGGAGCGGAGCGGCAGGATCCTGAAGACCTCCGACGTGGAACATCCATCCTGGCCGACGACTGAACGACGAATGACGGTTCCTTTAAATGACGTCATCCAAGATGGCGTCCCTCGAATTCCGATTGGCTGATAGGATTCTATCAGCCAATCAGAATTAAGGTAGGAATATTCTGATTGGCTGATGGAATCAGCCAATCAGAATCAAGTTCAATCCGATTGGCTGATCCAATCAGCCAATCAGATTGAGCTTGCATTCTATTGGCTGTTCCGATCAGCCAATAGAATGCAAGCTCAATCTGATTGGCTGATTGGATCAGCCAATCGGATTAAACTTGATTCTGATTGGCTGATTCCATCAGCCAATCAGAATATTCCTACCTTAATTCCGATTGGCTGATAGAATCCTATCAGCCAATCGGAATTCGAGGGATGCCATCTTGGATGACGTCCCTGAAAGGAACCGTCATTCTTCAGTTGGACGTCGCCGGAAGAAGATGGGTCCGCGGTGGAGGTCTTCAGGATGGAGCCGGTCGTCATCGGATGAAGATAGAAGATGCCGCTTGGATCAAGATGGTTGCCGGTCCGGATCGCCTCTTCTTCCCGGATAGGATGAAGACTTTGGAGCCTCTTCTGGACCTCTTCAGCCACCGGATGATGGATCGCCAGCCCCCGCTTGGGTTGGATGAAGATTTTGGAGCCAGGACGGATCGGTGATACCTGGTGAGGTGAAGACAAGGTAGGATGATCTTCAGGGGCTTAGTGTTAGGTTTATTTAAGGGGGGGTTTGGGTTAGATTAGGGGTATGTGGGTGGTGGGTTGTAATGTTGGGGGGGTATTGTATGTTTTTTTTTACAGGCAAAAGAGCTGAACTTCTTGGGGCATGCCCCGCAAAGGGCCCTGTTCAGGGCTGGTAAGGTAAAAGAGCTTTGAACTTTAGTAATTTAGAATAGGGTAGGGCATTTTTTATTTTGGGGGTCTTTGTTATTTTATTAGGGGGCTTAGAGTAGGTGTAATTAGTTTAAAATTGTTGTAATATTTTTCATATGTTTGCAAATATTTTTTTATTTTTTGTAACTTAATTCTTTTTTATTTTTTGTTCTTTAGTTAGTTTATTTCATTGTAGTTATTTGTAGGAATTGTATTTAATTTATTTATTGATAGTGTAGTGTTAGCTTTAATTGTAGGTAATTGTAGGTATTTTATTTAATTAATTTAATGATAGTATAGTGTTAGGTTTAATTGTAACTTAGGTTAGGATTTATTTTACAGGTAATTTTGTAATTATTTTAACTAGGTAACTATTAAATAGTTCTTAACTATTTAATAGCTATTGTACATGGTTAAAATAATTACAAAATTGCCTGTAAAATAAATATTAATCCTAAAATAGCTATAATATAATTATAATTTATATTGTAGCTATATTAGGATTTATTTTACAGGTAAGTATTTAGCTTTAAATAGGAATAATTTATTTAATAAGAGATAATTAATTTCGTTAGATGTAAATTATATTTAACTTAGGGGGGTGTTAGTGTTAGGGTTAGACTTAGCTTTAGGGGTTAATACATTTATTAGAATAGCGGTGAGCTCCAGTCGGCAGATTAGGGGTTAATAATTGAAGTTAGGTTCGGCGATGTTAGGGAGGGCAGATAAGGGGTTAATACTATTTATTATAGGGTTAGTGAGGCGGATTAGGGGTTAATAACTTTATTATAGTAGCGGTGCGGTCCGCTCGGCAGATTAGGGGTTAATTAGTGTAGGCAGGTGGAGGCGACGTTGAGGGGGCAGATTAGGGGTTAATAAATATAATATAGGGGTCGGCGGTGTTAGGGGCAGCAGATTAGGGGTACATAAGGATAACGTAGGTGGCGGCGCTTTGCGGTCGGCAGATTAGGGTTAATAAGTGTAGGTAGCTGGCGGCGACGTTGTGGGGGGCAGATTAGGGGTTAATAAATATAATATAGGGGTCGGCGGTGTTAGGGGCAGCAGATTAGGGGTACATAAGTATAACGTAGGTGGCGGTCGGCAGATTAGGGGTTAAAAAAATTTAATAGAGTGTCGGCGATGTGGGGGGACCTCGGTTTAGGGGTACATAGGTAGTTTATAGGTGTTAGTGTACTTTAGAGTACAGTAGTTAAGAGCTTTATAAACCGGCGTTAGCCCAGAAAGCTCTTAACTACTGACTTTTTTCCTGCGGCTGGAGTTTTGTCGTTAGATGTCTAACGCTCACTTCAGACACGACTCTAAATACCGGAGTTAGAAAAATCCCATTGAAAAGATAGGATACGCAATTTACGTAAGGGGATCTGCTGTATGGAAAAGTCGCGGCTGAAAAGTGAGCGTTAGACCCTATTTTGAGTGACTCCAAATACCGGAGGTAGCCTAAAACCAGCGTTAGGAGCCTCTAACGCTGGTTTTCACGGCTAACGCCAAACTCCAAATCTAGGCCTTATATTCAAAGCCATCTAAAATATATTAACTGTGATTTTAGTGATATGAATAAGATTTTGTTAGCTGCTCCATATATATACTGTATATATTATTATTATTTTTTTATATAATATTATTATTAGTACAAAAGATAAAAGTACAAAAATGATACAATATTTTTATGAGATAGGACAAAATTTATCGAACAAATAGAGGAGGAATTGAAGACCCTATTTCCGTGGGAACATTTGGGGGTAGTTCATTTCTAGTTAAATGCTTGTGCAATGCTGCCCCCTGCTAACTGGCAGCCAATCAGCCACTAGCAGGGGCTGTTAATCATCCTGATCATAACAGTGGCGGACTAGTTAAGGAGCAGCGGTCTTATGACCACTGCTTCTTTTCTTCCGTTTCCATAGTTTGTTTTTGTATCACTGCATTATTTTGTGCTAAAGATGTATGAATTTAAACTCATATAAACCTTCCTTACCATTGACTAAGTTGTGTTTGTTAGTTGCATCCTGAGCTTTTCCCATATATTGGCAAACCAGGGGAAAAAACATGAGCCATTCGCTCCTGCATTTTCTCTATATACTGCACCACATTAGTACCTGGTACTCCCTGTTCCTCCCGAGTTTCCTTTAGTATGTCCAACATACGTCTCTGATTTCAACCATACAGAAGTTCAAAAGGAGAAAAAATAGTTGAGCTCTGGGGAATTTCTCGGACTGCAAACAATAAGTAAGAAAGCAGTTGATCCCAATCCTTCCCATCTCTACCAACAACTTTCTTTAACATCCCCTTAAGTGTGTGGTTAAACCTCTCTACTAGCCTATCTGTCTGTGGGTGATATACCGAGTTTTTCAAAGCCTGTATTTTGAATAATTGGCATAACTCTTTCATGAGACAGGAAACAAAAGGAGTACCTTGGTCAGTTAAAACTTCCTTTGGGATCCCAACCCATGAAAATACTTGTGCCAATTCTTTTGCTATATTTTTAGCATTAGCGGAATGGCCTCAGGGTATCGAGTTGCATAATCGACAATAACAAGAACGTATTGGTGACCACGAGCTGATTTCTTTAATGCGCCTACTAAGTCCATCCAAATTCTATCAAATGGTACATCAATAATTGGGAAGGGTATAAGTGGAGCCCTTAACTTGGGTTTTGAGGATGACAGTTGGCACTCTAGGCAGGAAGCAAAATATCTCTTTATTTCTTTGTAAACCCCTGGCCAAAAGAACCTCCTTAGGACCCTTTCCTGAGTTTTCTCTACCCCAGATGTCCACCCAAAAGATGTGAATGGGCAAACTCTAACACCTTTCTAGTATGAGAGAAAGGCACAACTAGCTTTTCTAGCTCTTAATTTTCCTGTGATATTACTTGGTACAGAAGGTAATTTTTAACCATTAAATAGGGGTATACACTTTTTGTTTTACCTTCTACAGGTGTTTAACCTCTACTACCCTGCTCCTTGCATGGTGTAGCAAGGGATCATTAGCTTGTTCACACCCAAGGCTACTGTTAATAATGTCTAGTTCACAGGGAACATTTTTAGCAGTTTCACTTTCCTGATCAGTAATACGCTGCACAACATCATAAAGTATGGCAATCAAATACTAAAAAGAATTTCAAATATATTAAATATATTTGAAATTCTTTATAGTATTTGATTAAACACATCGAAAACAAGGGGGCAGAGCTAACTGCCTAGCTAGAAGGTAGCACAGTGAAAGAGCTCAGTAAAAAGTCTCAGCTTTTTTGTTTTTAAGTTAGGTTTTTTCAGGGCAGATTCTGCAAACTTCTATTACGAACTGTCTGACTACAGAAGGGCTTTATATCTGCCTCTCATTCTACAAAAAAAAAAAAGTGGTGTTGCCATCATGGTTCATAAGTCAATTGCATTTGCGGTGCAGGACGTGGAGAGGTGATTCTTGATAGTGATCTGCACCCTGGAAGGTGTTCAATACACCCTTGTCTCTTTATATGCACCTAATGTTGGTCAACTGGCCTTCCTTAAAAGGGTTCTCCCTCTCGTTGAACAACTCTGCAGAAGCACACTCTTAATAGGGGGGGACTTAACTTAGTCTGGGATCCGATTCTAGATAGGAAATCCCCCAAGCACAAGCCCCGGGACCCTGCAGTCAAGCGGGTCTCAAACCAGATAAGATCACTAATGTACCAATACGACCTGTATGATGCCTGGCAGCGTTTGTCTCCCTCTGAGAAGGATTTCACCTTCTATTCAAACCCACACTTATGTTACACCAGAAGACTATCTGCGGTGCCGTTCCCCCCTCTTGGATAAGCTGTCCCACCCCACCATACGGATTTGTCCCTGGTCAGACCATGACATGGTCTCCATTACTCTGCCGGATCCTCAGTTTCAAGGGCTCCCGCCCTTTTGTTGGAGACTGCACCCATCACTGATTTCTGGACCGGCCGGAGTCGAAGCCTCTAGGGTTCTCTCAGAATTCCTAACCATTAATGATAACGATTCGACTGACGATTCGGTGTTATGGGCTACCCTGAAGGCATTTATGAGGGGTCACTTCATGAAACAGGCGTCCTTGAAACGTAAGCTCTCGGGCAAACCCTTAGCCCAGTTATATTCAGAACTACCATGAATTGAACTCACTCTAGAAGAAGTATCATTTTCGTTGGTCCATAACTGGCCTAAAGCACCTCGGAGTGTATCTGTCCCATGAGATAGGCACAGTCTTAACGAAAAATTTTCACACATTCCTTTCCCAACTCCAGGCAGATCTGTGTTCTAGAAAATATGATGAAATCTCCTGGTTTGGGAGAATAGCAGCAGTCAAGATGATGCAGCTCCACAAATTAACATACCTTTTCCGATGCTTACCGGTAAAAGTTCCACTCTCACTGCTGAATAAATTTCTGGCGGTGATCAACAGATATATATGGAACAGGAAGAGGCCGTGTATCACTGCTTCCTTGTTACAACGCCCAGTTTTAGTGGGGGGGCCTGGGCCTCCCGAACATTAGACTCTATTATGAAGCCACCCTTTTAACCCATATCTCAGAATGGAACACAAAGGAAGCCCTCCCTTGCTGGATGGAGTTGGAACAGGCTTCCTTACCGGCCAATATAAAGCTACTGGACTTGATTTGGACTCCGGCCCACTGCCATTCGGAATATCCGATCCACAATAAAATAATACTGCACGGCAGAAACTCTTGGCTGCGCCTCCGTCACCATAAACAAGTCTCTCCACATTCTTCACCTTGCCATTCAATGTCGTGTCTCTTACTTGGTCTCCCCTCTACAGGTCTAGCAGCCTGTCGTGCTCTGTCCACTGTACAAATCACAGGCTTTATCTCAGGAGACAAACAAGTAGCATTAGATGTTCTGGCCCAGAATTGTAACATCTCCCCCAAATTTAGATTTGATTTGCTTAGACTTTCCTCCATACTGAAATCATGGGGTTTTCTCAATGCTCCCCTTAGATCATTGACTCCTTGGGAGAATAGATTATCCACAGATTCACAGCAAATATACCCCTTGTCCTTCCACTACCAAATACTCCAAGATGTCACGGAACTCACTAAAACGAGGCATATGGAGGAGTGGGAGAGAGAATGGGGAGTGGCTCTACCAATAGATGGTCGGACGCGATACTACACACTAAATCATCTATCCATTGTATTACACTCTTCGAGTTGTTTTACAAGCTTCTGACCAGATGGCTTTATGTCCCTTCTAAGCTGCACAAAATATTTCCAAGCAGTTCATCCCTTTGCTGGAGAGGTTGTCAGCGGGTGGGCGACCCTCATCATATATGGTGGTCGTGACCCGCAATTGCCCCGCTGTGATGCAGGCAGGGTTGAGAGACTGTGCCAACGATTGGGGCTGATTAGCTCCTTAACCCCAGTGATGGCTCTTGTCCATGAAGGTCTACGTTCTTTCCCCACGCCAAACCGCATTCTGCTAATAACAATCATGATGGCTACCAAATTATCACTTGCAATGAATTGGAAGAAATCTGACTGCCCCACTTGGTTCATCTCATTTCCTATTTTCATTCCATGGAAAGTTATGTCTACAGCTCTCGTCAACAAACAGACTTGTACACTCTGGCATGGGAGCCCTGGGACCTATTGGGTGAGAAAACAATTCTCTCAATCTTAAAAGGTGACGGGTGGCTTTAAACCCCCTGGTGTTCTGCCTAGGGGGGATCTGCTGCATTTTTGAAGCTCAATTGTTCAAGGCAGAATGCCTTTGTTTGTCAATTCTGATGTTTACTTATTGTGGGCTCATGTGGAATATATGTGTGAATTAACTGTGTTATTTATACACTGTATTGATATTTATTTCTCAATAAAAAGTATTATATATAAAAAAAAAAAAACAACACATCGAAAACACAATGGGGGCTATTGATCAAATGTCTGTCTGACATGATCCGATCAGCAGATCTTGTCTGGCAGACATCCCTGAATGTGGACAGCATACGCTCTCCACATTCAGCATTGCACAAGCAGTTCTGGTGAGCTGCTGGTTCAATGCCGCCCCCTGCAGGTTCACGGCCAATCGGCCAATAGCAGGGGGTGTCAATCAACCCGATCGTATTGAGTGTCAGTCAACCCGATCGACCGCTGCTTCATAATTTGTTTTGTTTTTTGATGAGCCTGAAGGCTCGTCAGAAACACGGGGCTTCAAACTCCATACGGAGCTTGATAAATATGCCCCAATATCACATCAGATTCAGTGCATTCAGTGGTATTCAACTAAAGCAAATGAAAAGCCACTTAGTTTCACTATTATTATTATAACTATAATTTCACTTTTTTGTGTACATTGGTTAATCATACACGTTATTATGACAAGCAGTTTTAAAACAATAATACTTTCACAAACTGCGAGCTGACAGAGTACATTATATGTAATGATTATATTGCCATTGTGTAGCTATAGTTTTTTTCGCCACATAGTGTATTAGATAAAGATCTTACACTTTTTCAACTGAAAAGAGGCGTGTGTGCAGAAACCAGGCTATTAATATGTAAACACAGTGGGCGTCTCATTCATATGATATGTCTAATATACCAAGATCCATCAAAAAGTCATATTAGGTAACCACAGATCTGAGTTAAAGCCTTTAAGGTCAGGTAGGTTCATTACATAGAACTTAATATGACAAGTAACAAACAGTATTTTTCTTTGTATTGAACAATCAGGAAATATGACATCATTAAAACGGTGACTGACATCTTTAACAGCCTATGAACACACATGCTGGTAACCTATCAGCATTTAGGGGCATGTACTTACTATGTCATAAAAGAGATCACCTTGCAGCCACGCATACCCCTCTGAGGAAGCGTATGTGAAACGCGACCGCCTCAGGGGATTCTTTATATTTAATTGTCCTCTAGTTGTTGCAATATGACTATTTGTTAAAATGTTGAACTAGTTTAAAAAGATAAAATATTGGAAAATACTTTTCCATTAGAGAAGGGTGGACTAATCGGTACTCTCCTAGTACAGCTAGGATTGATAACACTCCAAGTGTTGTTACTGTGTTGATTTAAATTTGTAAAACAAAGCTAACACTGAGCGATTGATCAGTTACTTAGAGACACAAGTACTTTCTCTCTCTAGCAATTCATTCTAATAGCACACTAGTTACAGTATAATTTATTAATTTTTCTATATACTTACACTGGTGGTGTGTTTATAAGTGTGTGTGAGAGAAACAAGCAGCTCTTTCCAGTTTTTGCTGCTTTTTTAATTTGAAAATTCAATTAAAAGTTACATTTTTATTTACCATTTCTCTAGTATTTACAGATAGTACATAAAAGTAAAGCTTTTTTTGAGCATACCCACCTCTTAGTGGCCTCTGCTCTTATTCATTTAATCAGACCAGTAGATGCCTGGCATATAATATGCAAAAGCCAAGAGTCACAAATAGTGAGGCAGAGTTTGCATACAGACAGTGTAAGTACTTATCATATCCCTCCAGCTGGATGCAGGTGCTGTTGATACGCTTCAGTAGCATGTGTGTCAGCCGTTATTCCCCTTTTTATGTCTGCCTGGTATGTGCCATTTAATATGCTCTGGACAACTTCTGTTGGCGATTCCAGCAAAGCGATTAATCCCTCTGGTCTCATCAGCAGGGAATGTCCACGATGTACAAACACGTCTTTCTTCTGGGTTGGCTCTCCACCTGTTCTGACGTCCGAGCGTGCACACCTACGATAGGCACCGGATCATGGGGTAGGCAAAAATCAAAAGTGGGGTGCACCAATCAGCTGTGAGCAGGACTTGAGGCTTCGGTAAGCAGGAAAGTGGTATTCCCATCGGCTACATGTATAAATAATTCCAAAAGGGCAAGGAGCAACAAACTGAGCCAAAAAGCTTGAATTCAAGTAGTTTATTCAACAATGTTGCTTAGGTATCAGGTAAACAGTCAAAGAACGCCTGATGAGTTTCACGCATGCGCATGTGCGCTTCATCAGAGGCCTCTCTGGAGTAGCCTGCACAATAAGACACTGATTTCCTCTACAAAACTGCTTATAAAGGATCCAAATTATTTAACCAGAATCAGCTGTAGTGACACTAACAAATTAACACTTTGTTAGAGGGTCAAAAGTGACCTTTCCAATCTCCTGCTAATATACACTCCTTCTCTCACCCTGTCACACTATATATATATATATACACACACACTACTACAAATTTTTCTAGAGAATTTAAGTGACTTCAACAATCTGAAGTTTGTCTGTGAGTTTAAGTGCCCTGCTGAGAGTTGTAATCTTAACTGGTAGCATCTCACGGACAAACTAAACACTGATCAGCCCCTCCAAAATAATTTCCTGCCCTGCAGTGTACATAAAACAAGATAGCTTTCAGAGCACAATTTAACCCAATGGCTACCAAAAAGGGCTGCAATACACTGCTTGAGAATAACTGCAGTCCTTTATGGGAGCTAATGAGTTAAATTGTGATCTGCCTGTTACAATGTTTTTTTTCTTAGTCCATTGCAGGGCAGTGGCGTCACTAGGGGGGGGCGGGGGGGGGCGGGCCGCACCCGGGTGACACCCACCAGGGGGTGACACCAAAAAAAAAAATTTTTTTTTTTTTTTTTTTTTTAAATTTTATTGAAATTCAAGGAAATACAATGTTGATATGCATGGATTTTTTTTTATTAGAGGGGCTGGCATTTGTGAACATTGGTGGGACTGGGGAAGATGTAGACACACAATTTTTTTGCCCCTTGAGCCAGTGCTGCAATTTCAACAAATAGTTTTCCCGGCTGCTTTTGCTTGTTTGTACTTTGCTTCTCCCCTGCCCAATTTCGCTATGAATGTTGTGGGCATGCCGTGGGGCTTGCAAAGTTGCGCTGCTAGCCTAAACCTGCCTGCCTATCTGTGCTCACTGCTCAGTGACATGTGGAGCAGTGGAGTCACTCACTGCTGTGCTGTCTCTCTAAACGGGAACTGGCAAATCATGAGGGGATGCCTTGCACCTGACCGCATGACTGTTTGACACTGTCTTTAATGTGAAGGAGCCACGTATGATGCCCACCAGACCATTACGGTTATGGTACACTAAGTGCACACTGAACAGGTAGGAGGGCGGGCGGGGGTCTGGGGGTGGGCAGAGTGCAGAGGTGATTGGCCATAAGAAGTGGTAGGCACGCGGCCCGGGGCTGTGCACTGACAGACTTGGAACAGAGTCAGAGAGCAGAATTTTCATAGTTTGCACCTAAAACTTTTCTTTAGTGATTTATTTTTAGAGTGCTCTGTTTATCTTTCATTTGATGCTCTGCTGAGCCAGGGAGCAGCTCTAGGCATGAGCTTTATAATTAATGCAGTGCAGTTTACATATTTTGTACGTGTGTGTCTGAGTTTTTGTGTGTGTGTGTGTGTCTCAGTGTTTTTGTGTGTGTGTTTTTGTGTGTGTGTCTGAGTGTGTTTCCGAGTGTTTGTGTGTGCATCTGAGTATGTTTTAAGTGTGTCTGAGTGTTTGTATGTGTGTTTGCCTGTGTTTTTGTGTGTGTCTGCTTTCTGGGGGGGGGGTGACACCATAACTTACCGCACCGGGTGACACCAACCCTAGTGACGCCACTGTTGCAGGGGGAAGTGTCAGCTGGGGCCCCACATTTCACAGAACTGAGATTTCCCTTGAAGAGTAGCAGGCAGATAGTGCACAACTGCAGTTTTTGTTTTTCTGAGTGGGATAAATGCAAACTTTACATTCTGCTACTGCTGAAGTCACTCACCCATAGCATGGACCTGCATGTTCCACATGTTATTTGCCGCACGCAGAGGAAAACTCAGTCTGTGCAGTCCAGCCCCAGCAGGTCACTTGCGTAAGAAGCACTGTGCTGCCACTCCCATCCCAGGATGTGTAAGGATGCGGCTGTGCATTGCAATATATTATATATTGGATGAAAACAATAGGTGTGCAAACACTGGTGCACACTTCCTGTCCAGACTGCCCCAATTTGTCCTCATTGATGTCAGTCCACTCTGTTCCTAGTAAGAAGTGCAACAATTATATAAATATTGGTGTCCAGGATTTGTGTCCAGGATAGAAATAGCATAATATAATCATAAGCGAGATAAAAAATGGCATACAGTGGGAGAATGAACATTGAAATACGGGGGAATGGGGGGGGGGGGGGAGCACAAGACCCCGCAGGTTTTCTTAAAGCAGGTAGAATCCTAAGATTTCCCTAAGCATAGCAAGACATGCTTAAATAGGAAGAAAATTCAATAGGAAATTAATTCTGTTAGATAAACAATAGAATGGGTGTATTTGGACAAAGGTCTAAGCTCAGGGTTCATAGATTTCATGGGCACAGAACCAGACTGTCCAATTTTTGTGCTTATATATATTAAATTTACATTACCCTTCAGAAGACTAAATGGAATAATGATGAGTAAGGTGCAAAGCTAGGAAAGGTAAAAGATGTATGGTAATTTTCAAGGTTATATTGTATTATTTTATGTTGAGTGTTTAACGGGTCATTCCTATTTTCTGTATGTATTGAACCTATTTCTTTGAAACTCAAATAAAAAGATTTGAAAAAAAAAAAAAGAAGTGCAAGGAACTTTGTGGCATATCATTGTCCTTGTGGGCAGGGCTTAAAACCTGGTCGGTCTACCGGGCATTTGCCCGGTGTGCCCTATGACCAATCCAGGCCTGGTCCTGTGTCCTGACATAAGGAGTTCTACTATGTCTGAGCTGCTGTGCCAGTTACCTTGTCTGCTGATCTGTTGGATTTCCTGGTGCCTGACTTCTGCTTTGTTTGTGACTTATCTGCTAGATTATCCCCTTGGCACTGTGGCTTTGATTTGATTTGGCATTTGACCCTGGCTAGTTTCCTGATAATCTCTAAGGACTGTTTTAGGTACTATAGCTTGTTTCTTCTCCGCATTCCTGGTACTGACCTTTGGCCAGATGACGGATTGCTTGATTTATGCTGCAATCTTGCCTGCATCTGCTATCTGTGCGGCACAGCAAGTATTACCCGGGACTGCTCTGCTTTATACTTGCTTGTGTACTGTTGGTTAACCTTAGCTGCTCTATTAATACTTGTCCTGGAAGCTGTGGAGCTCAACACTCCTTGTTGTAGCCTACTAACCTATCCTGATTGTCAAGTGTCTACATTTCCTACCTGCATCTTGTATCCTGTCTACAGTACTGCAAGTGTCCTGTTTGCCAAGTCCTATCTGCATCTGAATTTCTCATTGTTGCATTCCCAAATATATTCCTGTACCATCTGTCTACGCATCCTGATTAGAAGTTCAAAATTTACCAATACTGAGTCTTCTATATATTGGGCCTTTTGCCTTCATGTCCTGCCTGCCAGCTTTGCGACTGTCTGAACTTTGTTACCTGTCTTTTATACTTTTCTGCACTGTCTCTTGTCTTACCTCCAGTATCTGCATTGCTAATAATTAATCAACCCTGTACCTTTAATTTTAGTGCATTGCACTTGATTCATTATGCTCACGTAGACATCACACATTTTGTTAGCTCCAGAACCTGACACCTCCGCACAACAGCTCCCAGACCCAGAACCTGCTCCCTCAAGGAGCATGACAGATCCTCAGTAGTGATGTCGCGAATAGTTCGCCGGAGAATAGTTCCCGGCGAACATAGCATGTTCGCGTTCACCAACATATGCGATGTTTGAATCGCCCCCTATTCGTCATCATTGAGTAAACTTTGACCCTCTACCTCACAGTCAGCAGACACATTACAGCCAATCAGCAGCAGACACTCCCTCCCAGACCTTCCCACCTCCTGGACAGCATCCATTTTAGATTCATTTGGAAGCTGCATTCTAAGGCCTAGATTTGGAGTTCGGCGGTAGACGTCAAAACCAGCGTTAGAGGCTCCTAACGCTGGTTTTGGCCGCCCGCTGGTATTTGGAGTCAGTGATTAAAGGGTCTAACGCTCACTTTTCAGCCGCGACTTTTCCATACCGCAGATCCCCCTACGCCATTTGCGTAGCCTATCTTTTCAATGGGATCTTTCTAACGCCGGTATTTAGAGTCGTTTCCGAAGTGAGCGTTAGAGCTCTAACGACAAGATTCCAGCCGCCTGAAAATAGCAGGAGTTAAGAGCTTTCTGGCTAACGCCGGTTCATAAAGCTCTTAACTACTGTACCCTAAAGTACACTAACACCCATAAACTACCTATGTACCCCTAAACCGAGGTCCCCCCACACCGCCGCCACTCGATTAAAATTTTTAACCCCTAATCTGCCGACCGCCACCTACGTTATATTTATGTACCCCTAATCTGCTGCCCCTAACCCCGCCGACCCCTGTATTACATTTATTAACCCCTAACTTGCCCCCCACAACGTCGCCGCCAGCTACTTAAAATAATTAACCCCTAATCTTCCGACCGCAAATCGCCGCCACCTACGTTATCCCTATGTACCCCTAATCTGCTGCCCCTAACATCGCCGACCCCTATATTATATTTATTAACCCCTAATCTGCCCCCCTCAACGTCGCCGACACCTGCCTACACTTATTAACCCCTAATCTGCCGAGCGGACCTGAGCGCTACTATAATAAAGTTATTAACCCCTAATCCGCCTCACTAACCCTATCATAAATAGTATTAACCCCTAATCTGCCCTCCCTAACATCGCCGACACCTAACTTCAATTATTAACCCCTAATCTTCCGATCGGAGCTCACCGCTATTCTAATAAATGGATTAACCCCTAAAGCTAAGTCTAACCCTAACACTAACACCCCCCTAAGTTAAATATAATTTAAATCTAACGAAATAAATTAACTCTTATTAAATAAATTATTCCTATTTAAAGCTAAATACTTACCTGTAAAATAAATCCTAATATAGCTACAATATAAATTATAATTATATTATAGCTATTTTAGGATTAATATTTATTTTACAGGCAACTTTGTAATTATTTTAACCAGGTACAATAGCTATTAAATAGTTAAGAACTATTTAATAGTTACCTAGTTAAAATAATAACAAATTTACCTGTAAAATAAATCCTAACCTAAGTTATAATTAAACCTAACACTACCCTATCAATAAAATAATTAAATAAACTACCTACAATTACCTACAATTAACCTAACACTACACTATCAATAAATTAATTAAACACAATTCCTACAAATAAATACAATTAAATAAACTAGCTAAAGTACAAAAAATAAAAAAGAACTAAGTTACAGAAAATAAAAAAATATTTACAAACATAAGAAAAATATTACAACAATTTTAAACTAATTACACCTACTCTAAGCCCCCTAATAAAATAACAAAGCCCCCCAAAATAAAAAATTCCCTACCCTATTCTAAATTAAAAAAGTTACAAGCTCTTTTACCTTACCAGCCCTGAACAGGGCCCTTTGCAGGGCATGCCCCAAGAATTTCAGCTCTTTTGCCTGTAAAAAAAAACATACAATACCCCCCCCCCAAAATTACAACCCACCACCCACATACCCCTAATCTAACCCAAACCCCCTTAAAGAAACCTAACACTAAGCCCCTGAAGATCTTCCTACCTTGTCTTCACCATACCAGGTTCACCGATCCGTCCTGGCTCCAACATCTTCATCCAACCCAAGCGATCAGCCAATAGAATGCGAGCTCAATCTGATTGGCTGATTGGATCGGCCAATCGGATTGAACTAGATTCTGATTGGCTGATTCCATCAGCCAATCAGAAAATTCCTTCCTTAATTCCGATTGGCTGATAGAATCCTATCAGCCAATCGGAATTCGAGGGACGCCATCTTGGATGACGTCCCTTAAAGGAACAGTCATTCGTCGTTCAGTCGTCGGTCCGGATGGATGTTCCGCGCTGGATGTCTTCAGGATCCTGCCGCTTCGCTCCGGATGGAAGAAGATCGAAGATGCCGCTTGGAGAAGATGTTTGCCGGTCCGGATGTCCTCTTCTTGCCGGATAGGAGGAAGACTTTGGAGCCTCTTCTGGACCGGATTATGGATCGCCAACCCCCGCTTGGGTTGGATGAAGATGTTGGAGCCAGGACGGATCGGTGATACCTGGATGGTGAAGACAAGGTAGGAAGATCTTCAGGGGCTTAGTGTTAGGTTTATTTAAGGGGGGTTTGGGTTAGATTAGGGGTATGTGGGTGGTGGGTTGTAATGTTAGGGGGGGGGGTATTGTATGTTTTTTTTTACAGGCAAAAGAGCTGAACTTCTTGGGGCATGCCCCGCAAAGGGCCCTGTTCAGGGCTGGTAAGGTAAAAGAGCTTGTAACTTTTTTAATTTAGAATAGGGTAGGGAATTTTTTATTTTGGGGGGCTTTGTTATTTTATTAGGGGGCTTAGAGTAGGTGTAATTAGTTTAAAATTGTTGTAATATTTTTCTTATGTTTGTAAATATTTTTTTATTTTCTGTAACTTAGTTCTTTTTTATTTTTTGTACTTTAGCTAGTTTATTTAATTGTATTTATTTGTAGGAATTGTGTTTAATTAATTTATTGATAGTGTAGTGTTAGGTTAATTGTAGGTAATTGTAGGTAGTTTATTTAATTAATTTATTGATAGTGTAGTGTTAGGTTTAATTATAACTTAGGTTATGATTTATTTTACAGGTAAATTTGTTATTATTTTAACTAGGTAACTATTAAATAGTTCTTAACTATTTAATAGCTATTGTACCTGGTTAAAATAATTACAAAGTTGCCTGTAAAATAAATATTAATCCTAAAATAGCTATAATATAATTATAATTTATATTGTAGCTATATTAGGGTTTATTTTACAGGTAAGTATTTAGCTTTAAATAGAAATAAGTTATTTAATAAGAGTTAATTTATTTCGTTAGATAAATATTATATTTAACTTAGGGGGGTGTTAGTGTTAGGGTTAGACTTAGCTTTAGGGGTTAATCCATTTATTAGAATAGCGGTGAGCTCCGATCGGAAGATTAGGGGTTAATAATTGAAGTTAGGTGTCGGCGATGTTAGGGAGGGCAGATTAGGGGTTAATACTATTTATGATAGGGTTAGTGAGGCGGATTAGGGGTTAATAACTTTATTATAGTAGCGCTCAGGTCCGCTCGGCAGATTAGGGGTTAATAAGTGTAGGCAGGTGTCGGCGACGTTGTGGGGGGCAGGTTAGGGGTTAATAAATATAATATAGGGGTCGGCGGTGTTAGGGGTAGCAGATTAGGGGTACATAGGGATAACGTAGGTGGCGGCGGTTTACGGAGCGGCAGATTAGGGGTTTAAAAAAATATGCAGGGGTCAGCGATAGCGGGGGCGGCAGATTAGGGGTTAATAAGTGTAAGGTTAGGGGTGTTTAGACTCGGGGTACATGTTAGAGTGTTAGGTGCAGACGTAGGAAGTGTTTCCCCATAGGAAACAATGGGGCTGCGTTAGGAGCTGAACGCTGCTTTTTTGCAGGTGTTAGGTTTTTTTTCAGCTCAAACAGCCCCATTGTTTCCTATGGGGGAATCGTGCACGAGCACGTTTTTGAGGCCGGCCGCGTCCGTAAGCAACTCTGGTATCGAGAGTTGCATTTGCGGTAAAAATGCTCTACGCTCCTTTTTTGGAGCCTAACGCAGCATTTGTTTGAACTCTCGATACCAGAGTTATTTTTATGGTGCGGCCAGAAAAAAGCCCGCGGAGCGTTAACAGCCCTTTTACCGCCGAACTCCAAATCTAGGCCTTAGTGAGAGGAGGGACAGTGTAGCTGCTGCTGATTTAATAGGGAAATTGATAGCTAGGCTAGTGTATTCAGTGTCCACTACAGTCCTGAAGGACTCATTTGATCTCTGCTGTAAGGACAGCACCCCAAAAGGCCTTTTTAGGGCTAGAACATCAGTCTGTTTTTTTCTTTTTTTTTCCTGTGTAATCTAATTGCAGTTGCCTGCCTGCCAAGCCAGTTGCCCAGTGCCACCACTCATATCTGGTGTAACAGTAGTGTAAATTATAAAAAAAAAAACTTTTTTGACTGTGAAACATCAGTCTGCTAGGGTAATCTAATTGCAGTTGCCTGCCTGCCAGCGTGTGTGCCAGGCCCACTTGCCCAGTGCCACCACTCATATCTGGTGTAACAGTAGTGTAAATTTAAAAAAAAAAAACTTTTTTGACTGTGAAACATCAGTCTGCTAGTGTAATCTAATTGCAGTTGCCTGCCTGGCAGCGTGTTTGCCAGGCCCACTTGCCCAGTGCCACCACTCATATCTGGTGTAACAGTAGTGTAAATTTAAAAAAAAAACTTTTTTGCCTGTGAAACATCAGTCTGCTAGTGTAATCTAATTGCAGTTGCCTGCCTGCCATCGTGTGTGCCAGGCTTACAGCGTATACTGTGCCCACTTGCCCAGTGCCACCACTCATATCTGTTGTAACAGTAGTGTAAATTTAAAAAAAAAAAACTTTTTGACTGTGAAACATCAGTCTGCTTGTGTAATCTAATTGCAGTTGCCTGCCAGCGTGTGTGCCAGGCCCACTTGCCCAGTGCCACCACTCATATCTGGTGTAACAGTAGTGTAAATTTAAAAAAAAAACTTTTTTGACTGTGAAACATCAGTCTGCTTGTGTAATCTAATTGCAGTTGCCTGCCTGCCAGCATGTGTGCCAGGCCCACTTGCCCAGTGCCACCACTCATATCTGGTATAACAGTAGCGTAAATTTAAAAAAAAAAAAACTTTTTTGACTGTGAAACATCAGTCTGCTAGTGTAATTTAATTTCAGTTGCCTGCCTGCCAGAGTGTGTGCTAGGCCCACTTGCCCAGTGCCACCACTCATATCTGGTGTAACAGTAGTGTAAATTTAAAAAAAAAACTTTTTTGACTGTGGAACACCAGTCTGCTTGTGTAATCTAATTGCAGTTGCCTGCCTGCCAGCCTGTGTGCCAGGCCCACTTGCCCAGTGCCACCACTCATATCTGGTGTAACAGTAGTGTAAATTAAAAAAAATAAACTTTTTTGACTGTGAAATATCAGTCTGCTTGTGTAATCTAATTGCAGTTGCCTGCCTGACAGCGTGTGTGCAAGGCCCACTTGCCCAGTGCCACAACTCATATCTGGTGTAACAGTAGTGTAAATTTAAAAAAAAAAAAACTTTTTTGACTGTGAAACATCAGTATGCTAGTGTAATCTAATTGCAGTTGCCTGCCTGCCAGCCTGTGTGCCAGGCCCACTTGCCCAGTGCCACCACTCATATCTGGTGTAACAGTAGTGTAAATTAAAAAAAAAAAACTTTTTTGACTGTGAAATATCAGTCTGCTTGTGTAATCTAATTGCAGTTGCCTGCCTGACAGCGTGTGTGCAAGGCCCACTTGCCCAGTGCCACAACTCATATCTGGTGTAACAGTAGTGTAAATTAAAAAAAAATAAAAAACTTTTTTGACTGTGAAACATCAGTATGCTAGTGTAATCTAATTGCAGTTGCCTGCCTGCCAGCGTGTGTGCCAGGCCCACTTGCCCAGTGCCACCACTCATATCTGGTGTAACAGTAGTGTAAATTAAAAAAAAAAAACTTTTTTGACTGTGAAATATCAGTCTGCTTGTGTAATCTAATTGCAGTTGCCTGCCTGACAGCGTGTGTGCAAGGCCCACTTGCCCAGTGCCACCACTCATATCTGGTGTAACAGTAGTGTAAATTAAAAAAAACAAACTTTTTTGACTGTGAAACATCAGTATGCTAGTGTAATCTAATTGCAGTTGCCTGCCTGCCAGCGTGTGTGCCAGGCTGACAGCATATACTGTGCCCACTTGCCCAGTGCCACCACTCATATCTTGTTTAATAGTAGTGTAAGTGTAAATTTAAAAAAATAAAAACTTTTTGGACTGTGAAACATCAGTCTGCTTTTTTGTGTCAGGCTCACAGCGTATACTGTGCCCACTTGCTCAGTGCCACCACTCATATCTTGTTTAATAGTAGTGTAAGTGTACATTTAAAAAAAAAAAAAAGTTTTGGACTGTGAAACATCAGTCTGCTTTTTTGTGTCAGGCTCACAGCGTATACTGTGCCCACTTGCCGAGTGCCACCATTCATATCTTGTTTAATAGTAGTGTAAGTGTACATTTAAAAAAAGAAAAACTTTTTGGACTGTGAAACATCAGTCTGCTTTTTTGTGTCAGGCTCACAGCGTATACTGTGCCCACTTGCCCAGTGGCACCACTCATATCTTGTTTAATAGTAGTATAAGTGTACATTAAAAAAAAAATTACAGGCAGAGGCAGGCCACCCCGCAGGTGCCGTCATGGTCGTGGTGCTGTGATTCCCTTTGGCCCTAGAATAATGCCCAGTGTTCAGAGGCCATGTAACATGAAATCGAAAAGTTCTGAGGACATAGTTGACTTTTTAACACAGGACACCCAATCTTCTATAGCTTCCACTCCGAACCTTGATGCACCATCCTCCTCTAGCTTATCTTCGGGCAGCACCTCTCAAGTTACCACTCGCCCGCCTTCCACCACCACCAACACTAGCACCACAGCCGCTTCACTTGATCTGTCAGAGGAGTTATTTACACATCAGTTGGAAGAAATGAGTGATGCGCAACCATTATTGCCAGAGGATGTAGATAACAGGGATATGTCTCAGTCAGGCAGCATTACACACATGGACGTACGGTGTGATGATGATGATGTTGTACCCGCTGCGGGAGTTTGGTCTGTCACTGTTAAGCGGGCATAACCCTTACACTACCTGATCGATACAACATCATACCTGATGTTTTAAAGCACGTTATTCCAAACAATTTAGGAATGTTAGGTGATTTATGCCCTTTATGGATTAAAACCAGACTCTGCATCAACTATGTAATTTTCCATGGGAGTTTTGCCATGGATCCCACTCCGGCACACCACAGTCCAGGTGTTAGTCCCCTTGAAAAAACTTTCCCATCACTATTGTGGCCAGAAAGAGTCCCTGTGGGTTTTAAAATTCGCCTGCCCATTGAAGTCTATGGGGGTTTGCCCGGTTTGCCGGTTCGCAAACTTTTGCGGGAGTTTGCGTTCGCAGTTCGCGAACCCAAATTTTTAGGTTTGTGACATCACTATAGAGAATGCTTTTAAAAAACAAAAACTAAAACTTATTATCACTATTGTGGCCAGAAAGAGTCCCTGTGGGTTTTAAAATTTGCCTGCCCATTGAAGTCAATGGGGGTTTGCCCGGTTTGCCGGTTCGCGAACGTTTGCGGGAGTTCGCGTTCGCAGTTCGCGAACTCAAATTTTTAGGTTTGCGACATCACTAATCCTCAGTCCCTACCTTCTATACCAATAAAGTGCTCAATATAAATTACAAGTGCTTCTGCCTTCCCCAGAGGCAGAACATTTTTTCTATTCGGCATTTTATGCTTGGTGCTAATCCTAAATTCTTTGTCCTTCATCCTGAATGTTTAATCTATTAAGTGAATTATCTATCTATCTATCTATCTATCTATCAATCCTCTATCAATCTATCTATATTTCTTTGAATTGTCAAGCCTATTCAGTTCTATGAAATAAGTAAATAATAATTTCCAAAAGGGCGTAATAGAACAATACAATTTAATTGTATCATTCTTTCTAAAATCAGTTTTAATAACAATTGAACTGAGAGAGACAAGTCTCTGCATTTACTTATAACTAGATAGCAAACTTTTTAATTAATATATTCAAATCATGAGTTTTAATAAACATGTATTGCAACATTTTAATAGATTCATGTTGTTTTCTAAATATGGTGATTTATGATCTTGATTTATTTCATAAGTCTGCTACAACTTTTTTTAAGATATATTCTACACATTTTTCATCACTATTTAAAATTACTGCTTATTTATGTTTCATATATATCGTTTACAACATTGTCAACATCACTCAGTAATTAACCTTTATGTTTTTAACCTTTGTTTACCATTATAAATGGGCATAATTTCTCTAAAAATAAATATTAACTATATGCCACTAATTAAAGGAACACTCAGGTTAAATTAAATTTTCATGATTCAGATACAGCATGTAATTTTAAACAACTTTCCAATTTACTTCCATTAAAAAAAATGTGCACAGTCTTTTATATTTACAATTTTTGAGTCACCAGATCCTACTGAGCATGTGCAAGAATTCACAGACTATACGTATATGCATTTGTGATTGGCTGATTGCTATCACATGGTAGAAGGGGAGTGGAAATATACATAACTTAGAAATTTGTTATAAAAAAATCTACTACTCATTTGAAGTTGAGACTATGTGCTATTGCATTGTCTTGTTATCTTGCATTTGTTGATTATGCAAATCTAATGTGTTGACTGGTCCTTTAAGCTCTATGTGAAAATGTATTTTATGAATATTATCAATTTTCACATAACTTGGGTAAATAATTCTTATTAACAGCATATAACCACTGTCAAATAGATTATCATACACAATGTTTAAAAAGTAATGATCTTGAAAACATAAATTCAGTTACACTGAGGCCTATTTTTCATATGTCTGTCGGATCTGATCCGACAGTGCGGATCAGGTCCGACAGACATCGCTGAATGCGGAGAGCAATACACTCTCCGTATTCAGCATTGCACCAGCAGCTCTTGTGAGCTGATGGTGCAATGCCGCCCCCTGCAGACTCGCGGCCAATCGCGATTGTCAATCAACCCGATCGTACTCAATCGTGTTGAATTCCGGCAATTCAGAGCAGGCGGACAGGGTTATGGAGCAGCGGTCTTTCTCCGCATTCAGCGATGTCTTTAGACCGCTGCTTCATAACTAGTGTTCCTGGTGAGCCCGCAGGCTCACCAGAAACACAGGGCATCAAGCTCCGTACAGAGCTTGATAGATAGGCCCCAAAGACTTAAATGGGACATAAAAGCAGAAATGTAATTTTCTTAATTTATATACCATAGAGTGGGCATTAAAAAATATATCTTTTTAATTGACTTACTTTATTAAATTTTATTTTTCTCAACGTATCCTTGTCATGAAACCATACCTAGGTAGTCTCAGGAGCATGCATGTTACTTGAGCACTATATGTGGAGAGGAGAAGTGAAGTGGAGAAAAAGATATTTTTTAGAAAAAGTGGAGAGAAAAAAAAGAGCAAAGAGATTTGAGAGAGAAGAGAGAGTGTAAAGAGAAGATGTGGCCTGAGAGAAGGGAGGCGGTAAAAAGAGAGATTAAAGAGATGCATAAAATGTAGAAGAAATATCCCACAATAAGGAAGAAAAGGTAAAATCTCATAGACCGGAGGAGCCGGCTGTGGTGCTGACGGTGGTCTGACCTTTGGAGTCGGCAAAAGCTGACGAGGGTCCGTATTGTGTATACCTTGCTAGTGCTGATAAGGAACTTCACCATTGGTGTATATGGAACTATTATATTGAGCATTTCTGGTCTGCGTGGGATATTTGTCAACAGATTTTGGGAATAATTAACATTTGGCATTCAGCTTTGGCATTTGTTATTTCTGTTCAGCAGAACTATCCATTGATCATTGCTTTCTGCATTCTAACGCTGACTTGCTTTAATATTTATGGTGCACCATATAAACTTTATCAGCTGAGTGACCAGCTTTGCTCTTTGTTTTTATGTGAGGGGCCCATGTGTCATATATGTTGGTTCGTCTGTTTTTCTCCATGTGTTTGGCCATATTGTTGTTTTTACTAATGTTGGTAACATAATGTTATATGTATTTATAACCACATAAAATGATTACTTTTTTCACATTACCCTACTGTCTACTGTCTTTGTTTTTGTAAATCTTTTTAGATAGTGAGAGTGCTGTACACCTGGACTTTTGGATATACCTTATTTTGGCATATCCACTTTTCTTCTACATTTTATGCATATACTTTTTCCAGGTTGCACCTCCCTTAGTATATATTTTAGTATGAATTATATATTATTATAGTTGAGCTAGCTTTTTTTTATTATCTGTTCTGTTTAGAGATTAAAGAGAGGCAGGAGTGGAGAAAGAAATATGAGAGATTTTTCCAGGTCTGCTATGAACTCACATTAATATCCACACTGTCTGCTTTTTCTCAGTTCAACAACTATTTTTTTCTGTCCAGCTGTTGTCTTCTCCAGAACCTCTAGTTGATGTTGCTAACTGCTATGCACTTATTTTTGTTAATTTAGTACTGTATGTAGTATTATTTAATGTATGGTATAAAACAAAAACAATAGTAAAAAATTACTGTACAATAAGGTGTTTCACATTGGCTAAACAGATGCAAAGACGGGGGAGGGGGTTAATGGGTGTGGTGTGGGTGGGGAAGTGGGTGGAATAAAATGTGGAGAGTAACATTTTGTGCTGGAAAGTAGCTTAGGGCTTGAAATTTTTAACCCTGATAAAATATATACCTATTTGACCAGGTGTGGTAACTAACGCTTCCAGTTTTGCTTTTAATCTTAGCTGAGTGCTTGCAAGTGAGTGCCAAAGTTCCTCTCTGTGTTATATATATATATATATATATATATATATATATATATATATATTTATTTACAGTATATGTGTGTGTGTATAAATGTATTTACATACATTTTTACACATCTAAAAATATAAATACAAATTTATACACTGTTTTTACACACATACACATATTTAGACATATATATCTGTATATATACACTTTATATATATATATATATATATATATATATATATATATATATACAAATGCAAAAAAGTGGCACACACTACTATAGCAACTACCCGGTGCACTGCAAATAGAATGTAGTATGTAGGTAAGATATCCAGATGCACACTTAGCCTCAGTGTTTAGAAGTATCTGGAAAGAAGCAGGCAACACAGGAATTTCATTCAAAAGAAAAAGGCTTTATTCCAATCCTTGGAACAAACAGCAGGGCCTTAACCCATAACGTTTCGGTCTACACCTAGACCTTTATCAAATGGAGCCCATGTGAGAGCGAAACGTTATGGGTTAAGGCCCTGCTGTTTGTTCCAAGGATTGGAATAAAGCCTTTTTCTTTG
The DNA here is from genome assembly GCF_027579735.1 of Bombina bombina. Taxonomy (NCBI): domain Eukaryota; kingdom Metazoa; phylum Chordata; class Amphibia; order Anura; family Bombinatoridae; genus Bombina; species Bombina bombina. The sequence goes on along the minus strand of NC_069500.1, from coordinate 103,003,863 downwards.
AATGAAATTCCTGTGTTGCCTGCTTCTTTCCGGATACTTCTAAACACTGAGGCTAAGTGTGCATCTGGATATCTTACTTATATATATATATATATATATATATATATATATATATACTGTATATATATATATATATATATATATATATATATATATATAGTATATATATATATATATATATATATATGCATCATATACCATATCCATTGTTAACCCTTTTAAAACATTATACTCAGCATAAATGCTTTGTGAGAATAAAACTGTAACCGCTACACATCAGGTCTCAGGTTGCGCTAATTCTTTCGCTTGAGTGTAACCCAAATCTATCATCTTGTAATATCAAGACTATTTTGTGCGGCCTTGAAATGAACAGAAAGCAAATATTTGGTAAATCTGATTTACCATGGGCTTGTAATATTAGCGCAGTCCAGCGATACTGCTTATAGCATCCTGCACTTGCATTAGCGCAAACTTGTAATCTGACTCATAGTAAGAGAATTTCAAAAAGATTGGAAATGAATAATAAAATTGGCTAGGCAAAAGCCTTTTGCCTAATTAGTAGCCAGGAAAATAGATTTCAGAAATTCAAATTATCTGTGCGACTTATTTTCAGCTTTCAAAGCCATGGCACTCTTGGAAAGTAGCCTCTGCTCACCAAAAGGCTCCCCAGAATCCTGGGAAAGTGTCCCCAGCTCACCAAAACACACCCAAGCACCCTAAGAAAGTGGCCCCTGCTCTGTATTAGGCACCAGGACACCATAGGAAGGTGGCCCTTGTTTGGCAATAGATGTCCAGAAACCCCAGGAAAATTGGCCCCTGCTTGCCAATAGGCACACATGCACCCCGGTAAAGTAGTACCTACTTGCCTATAGGCACCCAGGCACCCCGGGAAAGTGATACCTGCTCCCCAATAGGCACCCATGTACCCCAGGAAAGTTGTACCTGCTTGCCAATAGGCACACAGTCACCCCAGGAATGTGGTCCCTGCTCACCATTCGATAACCCGGGAAGTTGCCCCTTCTTGCCAATAGGCACCCAAGCACCCCAAGAAAGTGGCCCCTGCTTGTCAATAGGCTTACAGGCACCGGAAACTTGCCTCTGCTCGCTAATAATTTCACAGGCACCCTGGGAAACTGGTCATTGCTAATAGGCTCCTAGGAACCTAAGAAATGTGACCCCTGATCGCCAAAACTCACCCAAGCACACTGGGAAAGTGACCCCTACTCAAGATTAGGCACCCCAGGAATGTGGCCTCTGCTCGCCAGGTACACAGGAACTCCAATTAGGAACACCCAAAATGCTCCCAGGCACCCTGAGAAAGTGTCCCCTGCTCCGAATAGGCTCCCAGGCATTAAACAAAAGGTGCCCTTGCTCACCAAAATGCACCGCCTGCCTGCCAATAGGCTCCCATGCACCTCACTTTCCTGGGGTATATGGCCATCTGTTGTTGATCAGGGCCCCTGCCACTGTATATTAGTAAGCAGGGACAACTTTCCAGGAGTACCTTGGTGTTAATTGGCAAGGAGACACTTTCTCGTAGTGCCTGGGAGTTTATTGGTGAGCATGGACCATTTTCCTTGAGGGTTCTTATTTGGCTATTAGTGAGCAGGGGCCACTTTCCCAGGGTGCCTGGGTAACTATTGGTAAGCCATTCTACTTGGGTAACTAGGTGCATATTGACAAGCAGGGGCCACTTTCCAGGGGTATCTGGGTGTCTGTTGGTGAGCAGGGTCCACTGTCACGTCACTGCCTATTGGCAAGCATGAGCACTATCCAGTAGTACCTAGGGACCTATGGGTGAGCAGGGGCCATTTCCCTGGGTGTTTCGGCAAATATTGTAAATGAGCCGGAGCCACTTTACTTGAGGGTTCATAGGCAGGTAGTTATTGGTGAGCAGGGCCACTTTAATGGAATGCACGGGCAGCTATTGGTGAGCATGGGCCATTTTCCTAAGTATCCTGGGCACCTATTTCCTAGGGAAATGGCTTTGAAACCTGAAAAAAAACTGAAAGAAATGTGCAAAACTATTTTCCTGAGTACTAGTTAGGCAAATGGTTTTTAAAGATAAAATAACTATTTGCCTGAAATTATGATTTGCCTACCATACACACATGTTTATATATGTAAATGATAGATAGATAGATAGATAGATAGATGACACAATTGTCATCTATTCTAAAAATGTAATGGCTATCTGTGACAACATTTTCCTAGTATAGCTTATAGTTTAAAGGGAACATATGAATCAATTTTCATATATCTGCATGTAATAGACACTACTATAAAGAAGAATATGCACAGATACTGATAGAAAAATACAGTATAAAACCTTTTAAAAACTTACTTAGAAGCTCCCACTGTTGATGGGGTAAGGCTGGTACACTCACTGAAAGGGGGTGAGAAAGCAGGAAGAGCAGAGCCTCCCCCTCTCCCCCATCCCCTGCATATGAAAATACCCATTACACAAATAAGAGCAAGCAGGAGTCTGTAGACTTTGGTCTTCATCTGATACTTTGGGGCTTGGTTAGGAGACTGAAAATCAGCACAATGTTATTAAAAAATAAGCAAAACTATACATTGTTACAAAAATACTCCCAAATGAGCTATATAAATGGATAATCTACAAAACAGTTATGCAAATTAAAATCTAGTGTACAGTGTCCCTTTAAGTTTAAAGAATTTTTAAGTGATTTGTTGATTTTAATTGATGACTTAATGGAGAACATTTTCGATTCAGGAAAATGTATTTAAGCCACAGAATAAATATATTCATTTAACTACATGTGTATTTATCTACAATTGCGGGGTTGCTATTACCTATGAAGGTTAAGTGACTTATTATCTCAGTAAAGGTTATGCTATTATTTAGCAAAATGATGTGAAGATGTTTTCATGTTACAGATGGCAATGATGATGAAGCGTCTTTTCAATTAATTCAATTTTGAAATATTATCTTCTGGATGAGTTTTTGATTACATGATACTTCTCTGGTAATGTGCATTTGTGTGTGGGTTGCTGAGTCTTATTACATTACATTTCTTCATTTTAGGAAGCACTTTTCTAACATTATCTAAGTTACAGAGAACTTTTGAGAGGAGTTTTGAGCCACAATAAGTTTTATAAGTTATTTACTAAGACAAGAACTATTCAGTTCCATTATTTGTCTTTCCGAAAAAATTAACTAGTATATAAATGATTACGTAGACAATAAGATCAAAGGATATAATTAGATTTATGTATTGTTTATCTTGTAAGGCCTGGTGATCTAGATATCACTGACATTGCAAGAAACCGCGCAAAATATATGTGCCATTTGGCATTAAATTACAATGTAGGTGTTTCTCCTTCACATCAAGAACCTGGTAAAAGGCTAGATAACAAGTGGAGCGGTAATTATAGTGAGTTAACATCGCTAGAAGGGTAGAGTTGGTATTGAAAGTAAAAATGTTATTGAAAATAAAAATGTTGTGCTTGCACGAACCCTTACGCACTCGAAAAGTTAAACAGAGGATATCGTATTTCCGTTATCATATTCACCCCATTGAATTCAATAGAAAAGCGATGTTAAAAAGCAACTATACTTGTGCATTAACCTTCATCACAATACTCCTCTACTCTAATAACCCCAAACTGACACCCCCCCTACTATTTGAACCCTACTACACTATTAACCCCTAAACCAGCACATCCCCAATGCAAACTACCTCACTACATGAATGAACCCCCATTACCCCCACCATAATAACCCATACTCTTTTAACCATTAAGCCATCACAACGCCATTGCAAACCCCCTAACCTATTAACCCCCTAAAAACTAACTCCCCAAGACCCCTAACCTAATACCCACTAAGATCCAAAAAATAAAATAAACACTACCATTAGTATGTATGTGTATATATATATATATATATATATATACTACCAAGTCCTATCCTAAAAGTAAAGTCCCCTTAAAGGAACAGTTTACTCCAGAATTTTTATTGTTTTAAACAGATAGATAATCCCTTTATTACCCATTCCCCAGTTTTGCTTAACTAACACGGTTATGTAATATTCTTTTTACCTCTGTGGTTACCTTGTATCTAAGCCTCTGTAGACTGCCTCCTTATTTCAGTCCTTTTGACAGACTAACATTTTAAACAATTAGTGTTGACTTCTAGGTAACTCCATGAGCGTGAGAACAATGTTATCTATATGGCACATATGAACTAATGCCTTCTAGACTGTCAAATGCATTCAGATAAGAGGCTTTGAAATTAGCATATGAGCCTACCTAGATTTAGCTTTCAATATAAAGAGAACAAAGCAAATTTGATGATAAAAGTATATTGAAAAGTTTTATTTAAATTGCATGCACTATCTGATTAATGAAAATTTAATTTTTACTAGACTGTCCCTTTAAAAAAGCCCCTCACTAAAAAAAAAAATATATGCTAAAACCTACTATAAAGGCATTTGTCGATCAGTGCCCTAGTTGAAGTTATCACAGCCCCTTTGCAACAACAAACCCTATCCTAAAACCAAAGTAGCCCCCCTCGTCCCAAAAAAACTATATTTAAAAATTGCCCTGAAAAAGGCATTTGTCGGGCAATGCCTGAAGTAATCACAGCTCGTTTGTGCTAAAATAAAAAAACTATCTAAAATTACAATCTAAAAAAATCTAATCTAAAAACCCTATCCTAAATAAAAATAAGTGATTTATTTATTTTACATTAAAATATAAAAACCTATCCTAAATAAAAATAAGTGATTTATTTATTTTACATTAAAATATAAAAACCTATCCTAAATAAAAATAAGTGATTTATTTATTTTACATTAAAATATAAAAACCTATCCTAAAAAAAAACTAAACTTAAATAAAACTTTCCTAAAAAAATGCCCTGAAAATGGCATAAGTGATTTAGCTCTTTGCAACTAACCTGTCCCCCCCAAAAAAAACTACATTTTAACCCCAAATGTTTGAACTCACTAACTTGAATCTGGCTCCTTAAGGGGGCAATTGTGGTTCCATGGTGGCGCTCCTCTTTGGTCGTCTTCATTCAAGGCGTTGGGGCTGTCCTTTCGTTTCTTACATTCAATCCTCTTCTTTTCTTCAACCCGATGCTTCTTCATTGCGGTCAATGCCACACACTGAAGATTGAATTGAAGGTTCCCTCTTTATATTGGGGTGCACTTGCTTTTCTATTGGCTTTTTCTATTTTGAATTAGAATACAAAAATCAGCCAAAATAAAAGCAAGGACACCCCTATATAATTCAATCTTCAGTTTGGAGAGGTAACAGCATGAAGACAGATTGGGTGGGCCGTCGCTGCCCCCAAAGGAGGGGGGGCATTTTTTTTTTTTAGCAAAAGAGATAAAATCACTTATGCCCTTTTCAGGCCATTTTTGAGGATAGAGCTTTTACTGATTGTTTTTTTTTATTTTTGCAAAATGTTTATTTTTTACTGGTAGTGTTTTTTATTTTTTGTAACTTATGGGGGGTCTTAGGTTATGGGTCTTGGGGGGTTAGCTGTTAGGGGGTTAATAGAGTAGGGTTTATTGCAGTGAGGTTAGTGGTGGTTTAGAAGTTAATAGAGTAGGGGTTATTATGATGAGGGTAGTGGAGGCATAGGCATTAAGTAGAGTAGGGGATTATTGTGATTGGGTAGTGGCGGTTTAGGGGTTATTAGTCTAAATGTATAAAAAAAGAATATACTTTATTTTGGGGGAAATTGGGGGTCTGACCTCTGGTTACTTTTCAGAATGCTAATTGCTACCACAAGCCTGGTTATTTATCGCCACTCCACAAACGGACAAATTTGCTGTTTGCGGGTGCACAATAAATTAGTGCTCCACTTGTAATTTAGCCCTTAATAAATGCAAGATAGATTGATGCATTAAAAAAAGAATAATATGTAGATGTATTTTTTTAAAGTTAAATAAGCTGTTTCAATATTGACAAAATAAGTGTAAAGTTTTAGGGCTCTATTTTTCGTGGTTTTAATATGTCATAGAAGACAGTATCCGTGACTTTCTAGTTTTACGTAACTGCATTTCTTTATCTTTGCAATATATAAAAAAAAAATACACAGCTAGATTACGAGTTGTGCGTTATGAGTGAAAAAGCATCGTTATGGCTCTTTTTCACTACCGCTGGTATTACAGGTGTTGTAGGTATAGCTGTACCGCACACCTTTTTGGCTGTCACGCAACGTAAGTACCGCACTTTTTAAAAAGTCCTTCTTCAATGGGACTTCCACAGAACCGGTATTACGAGTTTTGTCTGGGAGGCCAAAAAGTGAGCGGAACAGCCTATAACTACAAGATCGGTACCGCCATCGAAAGTCAGTATTTATGAGTTTTACATTACAAAGCTGTAGCATAAAACTCATAACTAAAGTGCTACAAAGTACACTAACACCCATAAAATACCGATTAACCCCTAAGCAGAGGCCCTCCCGCATCGCAAACACTAAAATAAAATTATTAACCCCTATCTGCCGCTCCAGACATCGCCTCCACTATAATAAAAATATTAACCCCTAAACCACCGCACTCCCGCATCGCAAACACTAGTTAAATATTATTAACCCCTAATCTGCTGCCCCCAATGTCATCGCCACCTACATACACTTATGAACCCCTAATCTGCTGTCCCTAACATCTCTGCAACCTACATTACTGTTATTAACCCCTAATCTGCTGCCCCCAAAATCGCCGCAATTTAACTACACTTATTAACCCCTAATCTGCTGCCCCCAATGTCATCCAAGCCAATATGATTGATCTTTAATTCTATTGGCTGATCCAATCAGCCAATAGGATTGAGCTTGCATTCTATTGGCTGACTGGAAACAGCCAATAGAATGCGAGCTCAATCCCATAGATAGATTGATAGAATTCTATTAGCCAATCGGAATTCAAGGGACGCCATCTTGGATGACGTCCCTTAAAGGGAACCTTCAGTGTACGGCTGGGACCATATGAAGAGGATGCTCCACGCCGGATGTCTTGAAGATGGACCCGCTCCGTGACGGAAAGGATGAAGATAGAAGATGCCGTCTGGATGAAGACTTCTGCCCTACTGGATGATGACATATTGCCGCTTGGATGAAGACTTCTCCTGGCTTTGTTTAGGACTTCTTGCTGCTTGGATGAAGACTTCTGCCGGCTTCATTGAGGACTTTTGCCGCGTGGATGAGGACTTCGCCGGCTGGATGAGGATGGATGTCCGGTCTTCCAAAACTGTAAGTGGATCTTCAGGGGTTAGTGTTAGGTTTTATTAAGGGTTTATTGGGTGGGTTTTATTTTTAGCTTAGGGTTTTGGGCATGTAAAAGAGCTGAATGCCCTTTTAAGGGCAATGCCCATCCAAATGCCCTTATCAGGGCAATGAGTAGCTTAGGTTTTTAAGATAGAATTTTATTTGGGGGGGTTGGTTGTGTGGGTGGTGGGTTAACGTTTGGGGGGTATGTTTGTATTTATATTTGCCAGGTAAAAGAGCTGATATATTTGGGGCAATGCCCCGCAAAAGGCCTTTTAAGGGCTATTGGCAGTTTAGTTTAGGCTAGGGTTTTCTTTTATTTTGGGGGGCTTTTTTATTTTGATAAGGCTATTAGATTAGGAGTAATTAGTTTAAATATTTGATCATTTCTTTTTTTTTTGTGTAATTTAGTGTTTAATTTTTTTGTAATTTAGTTAATTGTATTTGATTAATGTAATTTATTTAATTTTAGTGTAATGTTAGGTTTTACTGTAAGACAGGTTAGGTTTTATTTTACAGGTAACTTTGTATTTATTTTAACTAGGTAGTTAGTAAATAGTTAAGAAATATTTAATAACTAGTCTACCTAGTTAAAATAAATACAAACTTACCTGTGAAATAAAAATAAAACATAAGCTAGATAAAATATAACTATTAGTAGTATTTAGTTTTAAATAGGAATAATTTAGGTATTAATTGTAATATTTATTTGGAATTATTTTAATTATGTTAAAGTTAGTTGGTGTTAGGGTTACTTTAGGGTTAGGGTTAGACTTAGAGCTAGGTTTAGGGGTTAATAATTTTAGTATAGTGGCGGCAACATTGAGGGCAACAAATTAGGGGTTAATAAGTGTAGTTAGTTTGCAGCGATTTTGGGGGCAGCAGATTAGGGTTAAATAACAGTAATGCAGGTTGCAGCGATTTTGGGGGCAGCAGATTAGGGGTTAATAACTGTAATTTAGGTGGCAGTGACATTGAGGGCAGTTTTGGAGAGATTTAGCTTGAGGTAGTGAGAGGACATCCAGGAAGAGATGTTAGAAAGGCAGTTAGTGACACGGGTTAGCAAAGAAGGAGATATGTCTCGTGCAGAGAAGTAGATTTGGGTGTCGTGGGCATAAAAATGATATTGGAAACCGTGGGACTTTATTAGAGAACCTAATGATGACGTGTAGATTGAGAAGAGAAGGGGGCCGAGGACAGAGCCTTTCCGGTACTCCGACGGAAAGTGGTGACGGGGCAGAGGAGGCCCCAGAGAAGGCTACACTAAAGGTACGGTTTGACAGGTAGGAAGAGAGCCACGAGAGGGCTGTGTCACAGATGCCAAAGGATTGGAGGGTTTGGAGCAAAAGAGGGTGTCAAAGGCTGCAGACAGATCAAGGAGGATAAGCAGAGAAAAGTGGCCTTTTGATTTTGCTTTAAGTAGGTTGTTGGAAACCTTAACAATTGTTGTCTCTGTGGAGTGATGGGGACGAAATCCAAATTGCAGTGGGTCAAGGAGGGAGTTTAATGTAAGGAAATGGGATAGGTGTGCATATACTAGTTTTTCAAGAAGCTTTGAGGCAAGAGGGAGGAGGGAAATAGGGCAGAAGTTGGATTGGGAGGTAGGATCAAGGGAAGGTTTTTTTGAGGATAGGTGTGACTAGTGCATGTTTAAGAAATGAGGGAAATATACCGGTGCTGAGGGAGAGGTTGAAAATGTGTGTGAGTATAGGGGTAATGGTAGCAGAGAGGGAGGGGAGTAGCTGGGAGGGGATAGGGTCAAGGGGCAGGTAGTGAGGTGAGAGCGCAGTATAAGTGCCGAAACTTCTTCCTCAGTAACAGGGGAGAATGAGCTAAGTTTATGGTTATATGGGTTGTGGTCGATTGAGAGGATTTGAGGGGGTGAGAGAATGGAATTATGTTGAGAGCTGATTTCCAAAAGGTTTAATAGGAAGGTTTTGTTTTTTGTCTTTATTAGCAAGATATGACGTATAAATTGGCGCTCCGTGGGAGTTTGATAGGCTCTCCATGGGAGTAACCTATATTTTAATTGGGGAAACATTGTGTCAAAGGAAATGCTGCTATGTATAAATGCTAATCTGATAACTTTTCTTAATGAACAACATACTATAGAATTTATCCATGCATTAAACAAGCCGTATTTTTAAACCCCCCCCCCCCCCCTCCATTTAAGTTTAGCAATAAAAAAAAATCTATATATTTATTTTACCCTCACAGGCATGTTTAAGAGAACAGCTGAGCCTTTGACTTATCGTGAACTGATTATATATATTACTCTAATGCATGCAAGTATCTGATTTCCGTCCCCACGTGGTGGCAAAGGGACAGACTTGTCTATTGCAATCAAAAGATATGACAGAGAGACATAAGGCAAAGGGGAGGGGGCATAAGTCATAAAAAGGGCAAGGGAAGAGCTTGACAGAATTTCACACTGGCAGCTGATGTGAAACTTAAAGGGATATGAAGTCCAACATTTTTTTTCATTATTCAGACAGAGCATGCGATTTTAAACAAATTTCTAATTTACTTCTATTATTACTTTTTCTTTGTTCTTTTGGTTAATTTTGTTGAAAAGCAGGGACATAAGCTTAGGAGCTGGCCCATTTCTGGAGCACTGTACGGCAGCAGTTTTTCAAGAATGTTATCCATTTGCAGGAGCACTAGATGGCAGCACTGATTCCTGTCATGTAGCGCTCCAGATGCTACCTAGGTATCTCTTTAACACAGAATATCAGGGGAAGAAAGCAAATTTGCTAATAGAAGTAAACTGAAAACTTTATATATATTTCCTATGTGCAGCCACCAATCAGCCGCTAGCCTGCAGCTTCTGAGCCTACCTAGGTATACTTTTTAACAAAGGATATGAAGTAAACAAAGTAAAGTAGATAAAATAAGTAAATAAGAGAGTTGTTTAAAATTGTAGGAATCATGAAAGACAAAATAATTCATTTTATGTCCTTTAAATAATTGATTGCTACATTATTTCCTCATCTTCTTTCATAACCTGATTACTTGTACCCTTTGTAAAATGCAGTGGATGCACCACTAGGCACAATTGTACTTGAATTAGAGAACCCTTCATAGATATAAGATGTGACAATCTATGCTTCTCTTTAGCAAAACGTTTCATAAAAACGCACAATGAACAGGGTCACATGTCCCAATAGAACGCTCATGCAGACGTTATAGAACATACATGTCCCAATAGAAAGTTCATACAGAGGGGCCTAAACATGCTGGCTTTAAAGGATCATGAAAGTCAATATAAATGTTTCATTATCCAGAGCATGTCATTTTGATACACTTTTAATTCACTTCTTTAATCAAATTGACTTTGTTCTATTGGTATACTTTGTTGAAAAGTATATGTTCACATGCTCAGCTGCAGCTATGCACTACGGAGAGCTAACTGGTAGTTGGTGGTCCCCACATAAGCCTCTTGTCATTGGCTCATCAGATGTGTTCAGCTAGCTCCAAGTAGTGTATTGCTGTTCTGGAGATGACTTTAAAGGGACAGTAAACACCAGATTTTTTGTTGTTTAAAAATATAGATAATCCCTTTATTACCAATTCCCCAGTTTTGCATAACCAACACTGTTATAGAAATACACTTTTTACCTCTGTGATTATCTTGTATCTAAGCCTCTGCAAACTGCCCCCTTGTTTCAGTTCTTTTGACAGACTTGTATTTTAGCCAATCAGTGCTCACTCCAGGGTAACTTCATGTGCATGAGCTCAATGTTATTTATATGAAACACATGAACTAATGCCCTCTAGTGGTCAAAATGCATTCCGATTAGAGGCAGTCTTCAAGGTCTAAGAAATTAGCACATGAACCTCCTAGGTTTAGCTTTCATTTTAGAATACCAAGAGAACAAAGCAAAATTGGTGATAAAGTAAATTGGAAAGTTGTTTAAAATTACATTCCCTATTTAAATCATTAAAGTTATTTTTTGGACTTGACTGTCCCTTTAACTATCAGAATCTATTGGCTGCAATTCGATTTGAAGCAATCCCAATAGTGCCTTTTTGACTCTTTCCTGCACTTTCAAAAATGTTTTCGGATCACTAGAACTAGTTAACCTATGTGGCCAAAAAAAATCTTGATAATCACAATTCATTTTTGAGTCAATTTTCAACATCTTTTTGAGGCCAATTTTCTTTTTTTTTTTAATTTGACACCTTTAGTCATTCTAGTCCTTGAAAGGGCATTTTGGACATTTTTAAAATGATTTCAAAGCTATTTGGGAAAAGTTTGTTATCTTGTACTTGTGCTAAACTCTCTAAAATGGCAACAGAAGGCAAAGATAGGTCTATTAACATAAATGGTATAGATTCATTAAAGCTCCAATCATCTTAAGTATAGAGGCTGTATACTGTGGGCAGGGCACACATTTACATATGTATATGTGTTGATATCCAGTGCAGCTAAGAGGATCTGCAGGAAAATTCACTCCAGGACCCCAATATCTACAAATGGTGTGTTTTTATTTTTTTAATATTTGATTCAAACTTAGAAATCACACTCGCACTGTCGTGATTCTAATAGAAATGGCATCTTTAAAATTAGGGTTTAAAAGGGGATCATGCAATTGCGACTTTCATAGGAGCCTATGGCAATCCGTTTCCATCGCAACACTGAATGCTTCTTTTATGTTGTCATGATGGGCAGACTTGGCACCATTTTTTTAATGTTTCGTAAAGAACCATTTTGCGGTGAGTTGAAAACAAGATGGCACCTATGAGTTTCTATTAAAAGGACATAATATTTTCTTATACAGGATTTTAAAATGACTTACTGTAAACTTGAATGTGTGAATCCGCTGTTTTGCAACATTGTGTCTGCCTAGGAGACCCTGAAATATAATCAGCCCTATGTGATTGGGTTTTTAAAGGGGGCATGCGTGCTAAGTCCTAACAGCATCACAATAGTGCGTTTCAAAATTCTTGCATCTACATTATTGAACTTGTAAGCTGGGACGCACCATCATGACCATACCATATGTTCATTAAGTTGAATAATGTAGAAGCATTTTGAAACGAACTGTCCTGAAGGCACAATCTCATTTAAGGGTCTCCTAGGACAGTGGGTTCACACAAAACAGAAACTGTTCTTTAAAGGGACAGTGTACTGTAAAATAGTTTTTTCCTTAATGTTTTTCCAATAACTTGTACAAGCTGCAGGTTATAAAATGTATGAAGAGTTGTGTCTTTAGGTTTATTTGTGCATATAAAATAGCTGGTTTTATTCTTTGAAACCGCAACCTTTTTAAAAGGGGTTGATCTTGCAGGAAAATCAAATCACCTTATTTTATTACTTTCTGTACATACACATGCTTCTTTATATTATCTCTGTCTGTATAGTTTTAAAATGAGAAAATTGGTCAACACACATATGGAGTAACATTATATCCTATTACAGGCTCTAACAATGCAGTGGATTTTACTCAGGCTGCATGAAAGCGACCATCACTATCAAAAAGAAATTCAGGGACCAAATAAATATTCTATTTCCTTTGCCCATATAAATAATATACTTTTTTCTTTGCTTCTTTATAAAAATAATAAAGTTCATCTATTTTTTTTATTTATATAGAATACTTTGCTTTATATGTTTACTTTCAAAAATAGTATTGCAAAGAAGATAAAGAAGATTCATAAATGCATACTGTGGCATCTCACCACAACCTGCCAATCAACAGGTAGAGAATGAGATAACAGGTTCTGTTCAATATAGTAAAGCCCTTGGATATGTTATGCTTACAAGGCAGTTTGAAAAGGCATCCTATAGTTGACTAGTCTTTTCGACCCACGTATATAATTGAGAGGAATGTTATGTGATAAAAACACATTTGAATGCTGCAAAATAAATCCCATTGACACGTTTGAAACATCTGCTCAGTGCTTCATGCTTAGTGCTTGGAAAAAAGATTGACATGATCAAGCTTACTACACTTCTCTTGACAGAATCTGCACTTGAAATTATCTATTGTATTTATTTATATGTAGGTGCTGTATTATAAAAGAGTACATGATAATATTTTAAAGTATTTGCATACCTTAGGGATAGTAAACACCAAAAATGCTATTGTTTAAAATGATAGATAATAGAAATATACTTTTTACCTTATGCTGACAGCCTCCTTATCTCAGATCTTTTGACAGACTTGAATTTCAGGCAATCAGTGCTGACTCTTAAATTACTCCACATGCATGAGCACAATGTTATTTATATGAAATACATGAACTAACACCCACTAGCAGTGAAAGGGCTTAGAAATTAGCATATGAGCCTACCTAGATTTAAGCTTTTAACAGAAAATACCAAAAGAACAAAGCAAATTTGTAAGTAAAATAGAAAGTTGTTTAAAATGACATGACCTATCTGAATCATGAAAGTTTAATTTGGACTTTACTATCCCGTTAAATAAAACATTTAACAGTCCACAGATAATGTATCTGACATTTTTACTGCAATCTATTTTTCAATAGAACTTTACACTTTCACAGGTTTTTTTTACCTTCTGAGTTTATATTATTGTTATTATTATAATTATTCAATTTTTGTCAAAAAGAGAAACAAAAACATAAAATAATTGATAAAATAATCAAAGCAAAAATTTGAGACAAATGATATAAAAATAAATTAATATAGTAAATATGTTTATAAATTAAAGCTACAATGGTCTCATTCTCCTGTGAGAAAATATCTCTAATGCTTATAACATCCTATGGAGGTAATTCACTAAAACTTGCCTTGCTAGCCCTTGATTTATTAATGAATCAGCCCTGTAGGATAAAATACCATTTGGAGACCATTTGCTCACTGTATAGTTCTTTAAATGCTATTTGAGTTTGTCATCTGTTTAGATTCAATTTCCAGTCTTTGTTGACATGATATTACATAACTTGGAGAGCACAATATGTCACTATGCACTGGGATTGAACTATGGAATGTTGCGTCTATCTTTTAATAAAGTAAGAAAACTCCTGTTCTGTACCATTTTGTGGTGTTACTGTAATTCAGTAAAAATCTTTTAACAATAGGTAGGTAATTATGTTCACTAATATTGTGTTGTCTGACCCCTGTCACTGTGCAGTTGTCTGACAACCTGGCAGAATTTCAAAGGTTATAGCTTCTATAAGTTTAAAATCCTGAAGACACTGGGACAGGTTTTGCACTTCAGCTATTCATGGTTTCTTATTCCCAAACCATGTCTACTTTCTGCCAAGCACATGCATAATTACAGAGTTATACTATCGTATGCAATATTATAAAATAGAAATATACATTCACACAGTTTATAAATTGTATTCTCATAACTGCACTGACTAAACATGTTACTGTATATATGGAGACAAAACAAATACAAACCATACACCGAGATTACGAGTTTGGCGTTAGCCTTAAAAAGCAGCGTTGAGAGGTCCCAACGCTGCTTTTTAATGGCCGCTGGTATTACGAGTCAGGCAGGAAAGGGTCTACCGCTCACTTTTCTTCCGCGACTCGAAGCTACCGCAAATCCCCTTACATCAATTGCGTATCCTATCTTTTTAATGGGATTTGCCTAACGCTGGTATTACAAGTCTTGGAAGAAGTGAGCGGTAGACCCTCTCCTGTCAAGACTTCTACCGCATTTAAAAGTCAGTAGTTAAGAGTTTTATGGGCTAACGCCGGAACATAAAACTCTTGAAGGGACAATCAACACTTCCGTTAACATTATTTGATATTGAAAAATAAAAACCGAAGATCCGCCTGCACTATACCCCTTCTGCCTTGCCGCCTTGCTTCTGTACTAATCACTGTCGCTAACTTCTCTAATACCGGGTAAATATGGCAGCCGAACTCCCCCCACCGTTACGTAGCTGCCTTCCTCTTCAAATGATCAGCAAATCAGAATCCAATCCTTGGTCAGAAATTGCAAGCGCGCACAATTTCTGACCGAGGATTGGATTCTGATTTGCTGATCATTTGAAGAGGAAGGCAGTTACGTAACGGTGGGGGGAGTTTGGCTGCCATATTTCCCGGTATTAGAGAAGTTAGCGACAGTGATTAGTACAGAAGCAAGGCGGCAAGGCAGAAGGGGTATAGTGCAGGCGGATCTTCATTTTTTATTTTTCAATATCAAATAATGTTAACGGAAGTGTTGACTGTCCCTTTAACTAAAGTGCTAAAAGTACACTAACACCCATAAACTACCTATTAACCCCTAAACCGAGCCCCCCCCCACATCGGAAACACTTAAATAAATATATTAACCCCTAATCTGCCGACCGGACATCGCCGCCACTGTAATAAATATATTAACCCCTAAACCGCCGCACTCCCACCTTGCAAACACTAGTTCAATTTTATTAACCCCTAATCTGCCGTCCCTAACATTGCTGACACCTACTTACATTTATTAACCCCTAATCTGCCATCCCCGTCGCCGCTACTATATTACATTTATTAACCCCTAAACCTAAGTCTAAACCTAACCCTAACACCCCCCTAACTTAAATATAATTTAAATTAAACAAAATAAATTTAACATAATTAAATAAATTATTCCTATTTAAAACTAAATACTTACCTGTAAAATAAACCCTAAGATAGCTACAACATAACTAATAGTTACATTGTAGCTAGCTTAGGATTTATATTTATTTTACAGGCAACTTTGTATTTATTTTAACTAGGTACAATAGTTATTAAATAGTTATTAACAATTTAATAACTACCTAGCTAAAATAAGTACAAAATTACCTGTAAAATAAACCCTAACCTAAATTACAATTACACCTAACACTACACTATCATTAAATAAATTACCTAAACTACCTACAATTAAATACAATTAAATAAACTAAATTACGAAAAAAACCACTAAATTACAGAAAATAAAAAAAGAATTACAAGAACTTTAAACTAATTACACCTAATCTAATTCCCCTAATAAAATAAAAAAGCCCCCCAAAATAATAAAATTTCCCTACCCTATACTAAATTACAAATAGCCCTTAAAAGGGCCTTTTGCGGAATATTGCCCCAAAGTAATCAGCTCTTTCACCTGTAAAAAAAAATACAATACCCCCCCAACATTACAACCCACCACCCACACACCCCTACTCTAAATCCCACCCAATCCCCCCTTAAAAAAACATAACACTAACCCCCTGAAGATCACCCTACCATGAGCCGTCTTCACCCAGCCGGGCACAAGTGGTCCTCCATACGACAGAAGGCTTCATCCGATCGGGGCAGAAGAGGTCCTCCAGATGGCAGAAGGCTTCATCCAGGCGGCATCTTCTATCTTTATCCTTCCGGAGCGGAGCGGGTCCATCTTCAATCCAGCCGACGCTGAGCATCCTCTTCAAACGAAGTCCTAACAAAGAATGAAGGTTCCTTTAAATGATGTCATCCAAGATGGTGTCCCTTGAATTCCGATTGGCTGATAGCTTCCTATCAGCCAATCGGAATTAAGGTAGGAAAAATCCTATTGGCTGATGTAATCAGCCAATTGATTGTAGTTCAATCCGATTTGCTGATCCAATCAGCCAATTGGATTGAGCTCGGATTCTGTTGGCTGTTCCGATCTGCCAATAGAATGCCAGCTCAATCCGATTGATAGGATTCTATCAGCCAATCGGAATTCAAGGGATGCCATCTTGGATGACGTCATTTAAAGGAACCTTCATTCTTCGTTAGGACTTCAATCGGATGAAGACTTCTGCCGTATGGAGGACCACTTGTGCCCGGCTGGGTGAAGACGGCTAACGGTAGGTTGATCTTCAGGGGGTTAGTGTTAGGTTTTTTAAGGGGGGGATTGGGTGGGTTTTAGAGTAGGGGTGTGTGGGTGGTGGGTTGTAATATTGGGGGTATTGTATTTTTTTTTACAGGTGAAAGAGCTGATTACTTTGGGGCAATGCCCCGCAAAAGGCCCTTTTAAGGGCTATTTGTAATTTAGTATAGGGTAGGGAAATTTTATTATTTTGGGGGGCTTTTTTATTTTATTAGGGGGATTAGATTAAGTGTAATTAGTTTAAAATTCTTGTAATTCTTTTTTTATTTTCTGTAATTTAGTGTTGTTGTTTTTTTCGTAATTTAGTTTATTTAATTTAATTGTATTTAATTGTAGGTAGTTTAGGTAATTTATTTAATGATAGTGTAGTGTAAGGTGTAATTGTAATTTAGGTTAGGGTTTATTTTACAGGTAATTTTGTACTTATTTTAGCTAGGTAGTTATTAAATAGTTAATAACTATTTAATAACTATTGTACCTAGTTAAAATGTTAAAATAAATACAAAGTTGCCAGTAAAATACATATAAATCCTAAAATAGCTGCAATGTAACTATTAGTTATGTTGTAGCTATTTTAGGGTTTATTTTACAGGTAAGTATTTAGTTTTAAATAGGAATAATTTATTTAATTGTAGTTATTTTATTTATATGTATTTAAATTATATTTAAGTTAGAGGGGTGTTAGACTTAGGGTTAGACTTAGGTTTAGGGGTTAATAACTTTATTATAGTGGTGGCGACATTGGCGGCGGCAGATTAGGGATTAATTAATTTAATATAGTTGCGGCGACATTGGGGGGTAGATTAGGGGTTAATAACTATAATGTAGGTGTCAGCGATGTTGGGGGCAGCAGATTAGGGGTTCATAATTATAATGTAGGTGGCGGCGGTGTCCGGAGCGGCAGATTAGGGGTTAATTAGTATAATGCAGGTGGCGACGATGTCGGGGGCGGCAGATTAAGGGTTAATAAGTGTAAGATTAGGGGTGTTTAGACTCGGGGTTCATGTTAGGGTGTTAGGTGTATACATATTTTTTACTTTCCCATAGGAAACAATGGAGCTGTGTTAGAAGCTGGACGCTGCTTTTTTGCAGGTGTTAGGTTTTTTTTCAGCCGGCTCAGCCCCATTGTTTCCTATGGGGAAATTGTGCACGAACACGTTTAGCCAGCTTACCGCTACCGTAAGCAACGCTGGTATTGAGGTGAGATGTAGAGCTAAATTCTGCTCTACGCTCACCTTTTTGCAGCTAACGCCAGGTTTAAAAAAACCTGTAATACCAGCGTTGTCTTAAAGGAGCGGTGGGTAAAAAAGGCTTGTTAGCCCCGCAAGCCTTACTGACAAAAACTCGTAATCTAGCAGATAGTTTTTAAAGGGAGGAGCCAATCTGTTGTTGAGTATGCAGACAACAAGGCTACAGTTTTTATGTTAGCATTAAGCACTTTGCTTTGTTGGCCCAGGAGAAGCAGTTTGGGGGTTTATCGTGTCCTAATATAAAGTATTATAATATAATGTCTTTGGTCAAATTTGGGATAGATTGGCTCAGTAGAACAGATTACGTTACCTATTACGATCAGGAAACGGAATTAATAAAACCATTTAACCTGCAGGCTATTCTTCACTATCCATATAAACAACTACCAAGCAATGTAAGCAGATTAACTACAATCGCGTGGCAGAAATATTGCAAATTATTGGGGATAGAATTTCAGATCTCCAGCCTGCTCCTGATCTGTGGTAGCCCAGCTTTTTTACCTGGGTACAGCAATGAGTTATTCTATGTATGGAAAAGCAAAGGGCTGATATATGTATCACAACTGAAAAACTCACAAATAGGGCCAATCAGATCGTTTGCAAACCTGGCAAGTGAATACAATTTGCCATCTAAACATTTTTATGCATATCTGCAGGTTCGCCATCTTATAAATGATTATGAAAAAAGGTTTGGTGAGAACTGGGCACAAACATTGAGTCAGGCATTAGATTACATAAAGCGGGCAACCGATCAATATCAATCTGATATCAGTACATCATGATCCAGGAAGGAGAATCTCATATTAATCAGATTAAACAGAAATATGTAAATTACTTTCCACAACTGCAAGATAAAGACATAACAGATAGTCTAAGGAGAACAGTAGAAGCAACGGATAGAATTAATCTAAGAGAGTCTCAATACAAGGTAAATTAACAATTTCTATCTAACCCCAGCCAGAATGGCTAAATGGTCTCAACTCTATACGGTTTGTCCTTAATGTCATAAGGCAAATGCGGATCTGTTGCACTATTTTTGGAGCTGTCCAAAGATCGCGCAATTTTGGAGTAAAATCCAATATTGGATAAATAGAAATGTAAGGGACACGATAGAATTGGATGCAAAGCATGTATTTTTTTTGCACCCAACACATAACATAGGAGTCAGATTATTTATAAATATAGCGATTTTGAAAGAAATGACATATGTAAAATGTGGAAGCACAGAAATTCTCCGTCTCTAACTAAATTCGTAAATCACATGAGAAGTCAGATTATGATAGAGACCACAGGACTGGATAAAGGGGCAGAGAAACAGGTTATAACATTTTTTAAGAAGTGGAAAAAGTATATCTATGGATTACCTACAACAGTCCAATATCACATCTTATGATTCTATACCCTTCCTAGAATTAATTTTCGATGGTTCATTACCTTCAAACTGGATACGTTGCTAATATGGCATGAGTAAAAATAGGCGCGATATTAGAAGGAATTTATTGGTAGTTTTACAATGAAAGGAAGTAAAGGAAGGGACATTTTTTATTTTTTTTCCTCCTCCCCCTTACCCCCCCCGGTATTTTTTTTAACATTTTTTATTTCTTTTGGGTGATTCCTGTGTAAGATTCAACACATGACAGGAAGGCTACGACTAGCATCCCTGTAGGAAAATGAGATAAATAAGACAAATACAGAACAGGAGAACTCAAGAAATTGGTTAAGGAACAGCTTAAATCATTTGAGGTGTATTTGTGTGCAAATAGGTGTTTCTATAAAGAATGTGAGAGAAGAGAAAAATGGGAATGGAGCGAGAAGCTAAGATATTCTAGCAAATTTGATTTGTAATATTTAGAAAGATTTGTAAAGTGCAAGTAAACCGGGAATGTGTTTATGTATAGCATTTAAGATGTAATCTCATACTGATTGTATTAGAGCTAGATGTATTAGGTTTTGCTTTTGGAATGTAATGTATTTTTTTCAGCTTCACCCCCAATAAAGAGAATTTAAAAAAAAAAAAAAAAAAAAAAGCACTTAGCTTCGCAGTGTTTTTCTGCTCAGGTCAATTAGTGAAGGTTTGCCTTGAAAAGTTATGAGAATTAGAAATTCCATATATTTCAAAGGTAAATTACATGAAAAGAAGGAAACGTTTACTGTCTCTTTAAATATTTTGACATTTGAGAAATATGCTGTTTTAATTATATTGGCAATATATATGCATTAAAATGGCTGTTGTTTTTTTCATGCATATTGTGCATTACACATTGTCATAAGCAACTGTTGATTCTTTTGTATGTGCATGTTCTTTCTTCTCGGTGAATAAAGCTCATTCATGCAAACAAACTTACTAATCAATGGCTAAACGCACTCCAGGGGCGAGATTACATATACGGCACAGGCTTCAGCGCAAGCCCTGAAACCCACTCCCCCCGTAATTTCACCTTGCACATCGGGGTATTACATATACGGTGCCGTTAGATGCTAGACTGGCGTAAGTAGGACAAACTGGTGATCTTCAAAAATGTACACAAATACACATTTCTGTAGTCGCAAGTAACTTACACCAGGTGAAATGCGCATCAAGGCGATGTTCCACATATACTTAGCGATAATCATGGTATAATTTTATTGCCTCTTTGGGGACTGGGTCTTAGGTTATTGTTACCGTATCTGGGACTGTGTCCCCTATCTAAATTACTATTGCTCTCTCTGGTAACTTACTTTATGGTACTGGGTCCTACAACCGTATGATATATATTGACTTAACGGTCTTGGTCTTTTACCCTTTGCTAGCAAGTTTACTATATTGTGTTGGGGTTATTACCCTATGCTTAAGTATGCTGTGTGAAATATGTTCCATAGTGATTTACTATTTGTGAATTTAAAATTTCTCTAGCCTCAATACTGTTTATATCTGAGTGGTACTGTAGCTTTGAATTAGTGGGACTGTGCCCCTATTTCGATATTGATAGTACATATATGGCCCAGTCTCCTTACTGATATTGATTTGGGTTCCCCACCCATATTGTATTCACTACAGATTATCGTTATACACCTATTTTTAAACATGTTTTATTTTTTGTTTGAGGGATAATTCCCTATTTTATTTTTCATATTAATAAAAGTTATATTTTATACCTCCATCCCTATTATGTTGTATGTCATTGACTCCTTTACATTACAATACACCTAGATTTAGAGTTTAACGTTAGCCGTCCAAACCAGCGTTAAGGGGTCCTAACGCTGTTTTGGCCGCCCGCTGGTATTTAGAGTCAGTCAGGAAAGGGTCTAACGCTCACTTTCCAGCCGCAACTTTTCCATACCGCAGATCCCCTTACGCCAATTGCATATCCTATCTTTTCAATGGGATCTTCCTAACGCTGGTATTTAGAGTCTTGGCTGAAGTGAGCGGTAGAACTCTAACGACAAAACTCCAGCCGCAGAAAAAAGTCAGGAGTTAAGAGCTTTCTGGGCTAACGCCGGTTCATAAAGCTCTTAACTACTGTGCTCTAAAGTACACTAACACCCATAAACTACCTATGCACCCCTAAACCGAGGTCCCCCCACATCACCGCCACTATAATTACATTTTTTAACCCCTAATCTGCCGACCGCACACCGCCGCAACCTACATTATCCCTATGTACCCCTAATCTGCTGCCCCTAACATCGCCGACCCCTATATTATATTTATTAACCCCTAATCTGCCCCCCAACGTCACCGCTACCTACCTACACTTAACCCCTAAAGCTAACTCTAACCCTAACACCCCCTAAGTTAAATATAATTTAAATCTAACGAAATAAAATAAATCTTATTAAATAAATTAATCCTATTTAAAGCTAAATATTTTCCTGTAAAATAAACCCTAATATAGCTACAATATAACGAATAATTATATTGTAGCTATTTTAGGATTTATATTTATTTTACAGGCAACTTTGTATTTATTTTAACTAGGTACAATAGCTATTAAAAAGTTAATAACTATTTAATAGCTACCTAGTTAAAATAATTACAAAACTACCTGTAAAATAAATCCTAACCTAAGTTACCATTAAACCTAACACTACACTATCAATAAATTAATTAAATAAACTACCTACAATTATCTACAATTAAATCAACTAAACTAAATTACAAAAAACAAACAAACACTAAATTACAAAAAATAAAAAAAGATTACAAGAATTTTAAACTAATTACACCAGCGTTGTTTAAAAGGTGCGGGGGGGAAAAACACGCGTAGCTAACGCACCCCTAATTTACAATTAATCCTAACACTACACTATCAATATATTAATTAAATAAACTACCTACAATTATCTACAATTAAATCAACTAAACTAAATTACAAAAAATAAAAAAAGATTACAAGAATTTTAAACTAATTACACCTACTCTAAGCCCCCTAAAAAAATAACAAAGCCCCCCAAAATAAAAAAATGCCCTACCCTATTCTAAAATAAAAAGTTAACAGCTCTTTTAGGCGGGGCGGAGCCGGCAGCTGCAGAGATGGCAGCATAACTCCGGAGCTCCACTGTAAAGGCCCTTATATCATTAGGAATCCTCATCATCCTTGCTCCTAAACTCTCCTACAACATTCCCCAGCACCTTTAGAGCCTGTGACAACAACTTAGGGGGATAATCCTTTCATCTCCCCCTGAACCAGAGATACCCAGCACTCCGGACCGAATTAAGGCCGCATCTACCATCAAGCCACAACTATTTCCCCTTGCTGGTCATCAGGGGCCACAACTAAGCTCCCAGGAAGGCCCACAATCTAAAATGAAGGGCCCCAGGACTGAAAAATAACACCCGATTTTCGAGTCGGACCGGAAAATAAATTTAGCCCGGGGATTGGGCCTACACCGGAACTCCACTTTCTTCAGGGTAAGAACTTTTCATATACCCTACTATACTATACAGAGACAGGTACATTCCCTAACTGTAACCTGGCCACAACAAATAATCAGCAACTGCATGGCCTGTGCAAGCTTCTGCCACACTTGATCCTAGGGATTAGGCCTACTACAGGAACAGCTCCAGATACAGACCAGCTGCACTATCTAATCTAATTTCCATGCCTAATTAATGAAACAGGATCTGCAGCTCTAATATTTCAAATATCTTTATGTCCATCAGAGGAAATAAATAACAGTTTTGCTGCCTTTAACTACTGACACTAAAGCTCTTTTGAAACATAAATCCTCAATAACATTCACTGCTTGGCTTTTAAACCCAGCCTGGAGATACAACCATTCTTTCCATAATTCGTTGCTGTGATTCAAGTGCAGACCTTAACCCCTCCATCTGTAAAATACCACCGCTGTGCATCTTTTATTTACTGCCAGTGATTATAAGATTCTTTTGCCTGTTTTGGGGGCTAGATCTTACACCTCCATATACCTCATAAGTATTACTCGACATAAGAAAATTTTGTCACAAGAAACCCAAGAGTCACGCCACGTGTATCCCTGGCCCAACATGACGACTAAACGCAATGTCAAACACGACAAAATGTCAAAGTCTATCACAGGGAAATCAAGCCTTATGTCCTCTTTTTTACATAGTTCATACACAACGAATACCTCTCCTGCCTCCCTTAAAACTGGTGACAAAACTCCTCAAACCCTGTCACAGGAATCTCAACCAAACAGAACTTTACCGGCTGAAAGCCAGCTCTCTCCTTCATTTTTACAAAATTTACCATCGAAAAAGGACATTGCGGACATACAGGGAGTGCAGAATTATTAGGCAAGTTGTATTTTTGAGGATTAATTTTATTATTGAACAACAACCATGTTCTCAATGAACCCAAAAAACTCATTAATATCAAAGCTGAATAGTTTTGGAAGTAGTTTTTAGTTTGTTTTTAGTTATAGCTATTTTAGGGGGATAGCTGTGTGTGCAGGTGACTATTACTGTGCATAATTATTAGGCAACTTAACAAAAAACAAATATATACCCATTTCAATTATTTATTTTTACCAGTGAAACCAATATAACATCTCAACATTCACAAATATACATTTCTGACATTCAAAAACAAAACAAAAACAAATCAGTGACCAATATAGCCACCTTTCTTTGCAAGGACACTCAAAAGCCTGCCATCCATGGATTCTGTCAGTATTTTGATCTGTTCACCATCAACATTGCGTGCAGCAGCAACCACAGCCTCCCAGACACTGTTCAGAGAGGTGTACTGTTTTCCCTCCTTGTAAATCTCACATTTGATGATGGACCACAGGTTCTCAATGGGGTTCAGATCAGGTGAACAAGGAGGCCATGTCATTAGATTTTCTTCTTTTATACCCTTTCTTGCCAGCCACGCTGTGGAGTACTTGGACGCGTGTGATGGAGCATTGTCCTGCATGAAAATCATGTTTTTCTTGAAGGATGCAGACTTCTTCCTGTACCACTGCTTGAAGAAGGTGTCTTCCAGAAACTGGCAGTAGGACTGGGAGTTGAGCTTGACTCCATCCTCAACCCGAAAAGGCCCCACAAGCTCATCTTTGATGATACCAGCCCAAACCAGTACTCCACCTCCACCTTGCTGGCGTCTGAGTCGGACTGGAGCTCTCTGCCCTTTACCAATCCAGCCACGGGCCCATCCATCTGGCCCATCAAGACTCACTCTCATTTCATCAGTCCATAAAACCTTAGAAAAATCAGTCTTGAGATATTTCTTGGCCCAGTCTTGACGTTTTAGCTTGTGTGTCTTGTTCAGTGGTGGTCGTCTTTCAGCCTTTCTTACCTTGGCCATGTCTCTGAGTATTGCACACCTTGTGCTTTTGGGCACTCCAGTGATGTTGCAGCTCTGAAATATGGCCAAACTGGTGGCAAGTGGCATCTTGGCAGCTGCACGCTTGACTTTTCTCAGTTCATGGGCAGTTATTTTGCGCCTTGGTTTTTCCACACGCTTCTTGCGACCCTGTTGACTATTTTGAATGAAACGCTTGATTGTTCGATGATCACGCTTCAGAAGCTTTGCAATTTTAAGAGTACTGCATCCCTCTGCAAGATATCTCACTATTTTTGACTTTTCTGAGCCTGTCAAGTCCTTCTTTTGACCCATTTTGCCAAAGGAAAGGAAGTTGCCTAATAATTATGCACACCTGATATAGGGTGTTGATGTCATTAGACCACACCCCTTCTCATTACAGAGATGCACATCACCTAATATGCTTAATTGGTAGTAGGCTTTTGAGCCTATACAGCTTGGAGTAAGACAACATGCATAAAGAGGATGATGTGGTCAAAATACTAATTTGCCAAATAATTCTGCACTCCCTGTAGTCCATTCCTGTATTAGAGAGGAACTGGCTGAATTAAAACAGGACATCCACACCTTAGGTTTTCAAGTTGAATCTCTTGAAAGTAACCAAGAAACCATTAAAGAAGATGTACAGCAACTAACTGACCAAGTAACCTCTCAACAGGAGACCATACTTTCTCTCCAAGATAAGCTCGACGACCTCGAGAATCGAAGCAGGCGCAAAAACATGCATATCAGAGGAGTACCAGAGTCAGTCTTACCCAGGGATTTCCCGGTTTATTTGCAGGATTTATTTCGACATCTGAAAGAATCTTCCTACACTGAGGATATCCTATGGGTCAGAGCCCATAGAACTTTGAGACCAAAACCCCCTGACTCAGCTCCTCCACGGGATATTGTGATCCGTTTAAAGAACTTTCAAGAAAAAGAAATGCTCTTACGACAATCCCGCAAACTTCAGCCTGTAAGATTTAGAGGTAATGTCTTACAGTTCTTCCAGGACTTATCAACCCGCACCTTACAACGCAGAATGGAATTTTCACCACTTACTACCATGTTAAGAAATAAGAGAATCCCTTACAGATGGGGTTTTCCAACACATCTTTGGACCATAAGCAATAACACCCGTGTGATCTGCAAAACTCCAGAGGACACTCAAACCTTTTGTACAGCACTTGGACTTGAACCACCAACGGAAACTCTACCTGAGCCACAGAACTCCCAAATCTCCAAGAGACGATTCAATCCAAATGAGTTCTGGCATACAGCCCTTCCTAAGAAAGCCAAGTCAAAAGAAGCCACCACAATAAGGCAACCCACTACCAGCTTGACCTCCTCTGAAAATTCACCTTTGTGAACTCTTTTACATCTAATTCAGTAATACTGAACAAATAGATTGCCACTTTGGTGAATGTAGCCCCCTTGGGACAGGCAAGTACAGGTCATCATTAATTAGTCTTGTCTTCTTGCAACTCAGCAATTTAGAACCTTCTGCTATTATCAGAATGTGAGCAAAGACAGATTTAGATAACCCCTCTCCTACCATGCCTAACTCATCCTCTTCCCCCTTCCCACCCATCCTTTCTCCTCCCTACCCACCTCTCCAACCTACCTACCTCCCTCATCTTCCCCATTTCAGGATTCCTACTTAATATCATTTAAAATATGTCAAATTTATAGGGCACTTTATGGTACTGCCCCCAATTTACTCTCAGTTATGACCTATGATAGGCAGAGAGACTTTTTGTTTTTTGTTAATATGTTAATGTTTTTCACGGTTTACAATGTTATAATGTTTGTAATGAGATACTGTTTACGTTATCACCTGTCAAATGAATGTCTTTCTCCTGCAGAGGTGTACCCACCCATTTGTAAGATACATATATGTAATGGGCCCTTTATGACCTCATACACACAACCAAACAACATACCCCAGCAAACATATCATGTCGCCCAAAATTAGGAACGATGAAACTCGTAAACTGACCCTTCTCACACAAAATGCTAAGGGACTCAGCTCACCCCACAAACGATCTAAAGCCCTTTTAGACCTTTCAAAAAGACAGGTAGACATATTATTCCTACAAGAGACTCATTTTAAGAAAAGCAAGGAACCCAAATATCTTGGGAAAACATTCACCACTCACTATCACAGCTCCAACACCTCAAAAAGAGGTGGAGTCAGTATTTTACTGCATAAGTCTCTTCCCTTCACACATATCCAAACCTCTAGAGACACTGAAGGCCGATTTCTAGGCCTAGTGGGTCTACTTTATGGTAGACCCATCACCCTGATAAATATTTACGCCCCAAATGCAAAGCAAGCCCCTTTCTTTAACCCCTTAATGACCAAGGACGTACGCCACACGTCCTCAAAAAAAATACAGTTAATGACCGAGGACGTGTGGCGTACGTCCTTGGTCTGGAAAGCAGCTGGAAGCGATCCTGCACGCTTCCAGCTGCTTTCCGGTTATTGCAGTGATGCCTCGATATCGAGGCATCCTGCAATAACCCCCCTTGGCCATCCGATGCAGAGAGAGCCACTCTGTGGCCCTCCCTGCACCGGACATCGGTGGCCGGTAACGTTGGTGGGTGGGAGCAAGTCTGGGAGGCGGGTGGGCGGCCATCGATGTGCCGAATGGAGTGGAGGGGGGCGGGATCGGGAGCGGGGGGGGGCGGGAGCACGCATGGGATCGCGCGCGTGCACGGGGGGCGGCGGGCGGGCGCGTGCACGGGGCGGGAGCGGGAAGGAACCGCTGCACTACAGAAAAATAAACTGGGAAAAGTTAAAAAAAAAAAAGTTTTAAAAGCTGTAAATAAACAGCTAAGGGACCTGGAAGGGGTGGGGGCTTGATCTTGTGGGGGGGGAAGCTACACTACAGAAAAGGGTATTTTTTTTAATAAAAAGGCACATTTTTTTACTAAACTGGGTACTGGCAGACAGCTGCCAGTACCCAAGATGGCGCCCATTAAGGCAGAGGGGGAGGGTTAGAGAGCTGTTTGGTGGGGGATCAGTGAGGCTGGGAGCTAAGGGGGATCCTACACAGCAGCATATGTAAATATGCTAAAAAACACACAAAAAAGCCCAAATATAGCTTTTATTTTAGTACTGGCAGAGTTTCTGCCAGTACTTAAGATTGCGGGGACAATTGTGGGGTGGGGGAGGGAAGAGAGCTGTTTGGGAGGGATCAGGGGGTCTCATGTTTCAGGTGGGAGGCTGAGCTCTACACTAAAGCTAAAATTAAGCAAGCTCCCTACAAGCTACATAATTAACCCCTTCACTGCTAGCCATAATACACGTGTGAAATGCAGCGGCATTTGGCGGCCTTCTAATTACCAAAAAGCAACACCAAAGCCATATATGTCTGCTATTTCTGAACAAAGGGGATCCCAGAGAAGCATTTACAACCATTTGTGCCATAATTGCATAAGCTGTTTGTAAATAATTTCAGTGAGAAACCTAAAATTGTGAAAAATTTAACGTTTTTTTTAATTTGATCGCATTTGGTGGTGAAATGGTGGCATGAAATATACCAAAATGTGCCTAGATCAATACTTGGGGTTGTCTACTACACTACACTAAAGCTAAAATTATCCCTAAAAGCTCCCTACATGCTCCATAATAACCCCTTCACTGCTGGGCATAATACACGTGTAGTGCGCAGTGGCATTTAGCAGCCTTCTAATTACTAAAAAGCAACGCCAAAGCCATATATGTCTGCTATTTCTGAACAAAGGGGATCCCAGAGAAGCATTTACAACCATTTAAGCCATAATTACACAAGCTGTTTGTAAATAATTTCAGTGAGAAACCAAAAGTTTGTGAAAAAATTAGTAAAAAAGTGAACGATTTTTTGTATTTAATCGAATTTGGCAGTGAAATGGTGGCATGAAATATACCAAAATGGGCCTAGATGAATACTTTGGGATGTCTACTAAAAAAAAATATATACATGTCAATGGATATTCAGAGATTCCTGAAAGATATTAGTGTTCTAATGTAACTAGCGCTAATTTTGAAAAATAATGGTTTGGAAATAGCAAAGTGCTACTTGTATTTATGGCCCTATAACTTACAAAAAAAGCAAAGAACATGTAAACATTGGGTATTTCTAAACTCAGGACAAAATTTAGAAACTATTTAGCATGGGTGTTTTTTGGTAGTTGTAGATGTGTAACAGATTTTGGGGGTCATAGTTAGAAAAAGTGTGTTTTTTTCAATTTTTTCCTCATATTTTATATTTTTTTTTATAGTAAATTATAAGATATGATGAAAATAATGGTATCTTTAGAAAGTCCATTTAATGGCGAGAAAAACGGTATATAATATGTGTGGGTACAGTAAATGAGTAAGAGGAAAATTACAGCTAAACACAAACACCGCAGAAATGTAAAAATAGCCTTGGTCCCAAACGGACAGAAAATGGAAAAGTGCTGTGGTCATTAAGGGGTTAAACAAATATTTAACCGCATTGTAGACATCGCAAAAGGACCTATCTTTGTAGCGGGAGATTTTAATGTCCCCATTCACCCCACTAAGGACAGCTCCAATCCCACAATAACGATACCAAAAAAGGTCACTAATGTACTATGGACAGGTTTGAGAAACCTTAACCTTCATGACACCTGGCGTTTTATCCACCAGGACACCCGGGACTACACCTTTTTCTCCCATCCTAACAGAACATATAGTCGTATAGACTACATCTTCACAAATCAACCAGCCCTAGCTTTAGTCAACAGATGCGTTATTTCCCCCACATCATGGTCAGACCATTCAGCAGTAAAACTAAACATATCATGGACAATTACCCCACTAACATCATATAAATGGAAATTAGATAACTCCCTTCTTAACAATCCAGACACAATTAAGAAACTCACTAGCACCATTGAAGAATATTTTAGATTGAATATCACCCGTCAACGGGCAACAAATAAACAATATGGGAAGCACATAAGTGCGTGCTCAGGGGCGAATTAATTAAATTAAAGGCTCATTTCCAAAAACTGCACCGACAACAATATAATGAGCTATTAGACACCTTTGCCCGAATGGATTTGGCCCATAAACAATCCCCTACAAACCCTGATATACTGACTGACTTACAAAACGCTAAACAAGCATTGGACGGTTTCCTACAAATAGAATACCAGACGCTTCGCGCAAAAACTAACAGCATGTTTTATTACGAAAGCAACAGATCGGGCAAGTTATTAGCTAGAGCTTTGAAAAAAAAGAGATTGAAATCTTATATTAACGAAATACAAACACCTAATTGTCCCCACACCCTAAAAACTACTAAAGAAATTCTACAATCCTTCCATGACTATTATTCCACCCTATATAATATTCATAGAAATGCACCTTCTCAAGACCCTACCCCAGATCTGATTTCTTATATCTCCAATGCACATCTGCCCACTATCACAACTGATCAACTTAACACCCTTAACAAACCCATTACCCAAACGGAACTCCTCACGGCCATAAAATCACTCAACAACGGGAAAAGCCCAGGGCCGGATGGTTTCACTGGAAAGTATTATCACACCTTCTCTTCGCACCTCTCCCCTTATCTCACTCAATTATTCAACGAGGTAACAGACACTAACCCGTTCCCCCAATCAATGCTAGAAGCACAAGTAGTAGTGATCCCAAAGCCAGGTAAACCCCCTACAACGCCCGCTAACTTTCGCCCAATCTCCCTACTTAACATAGACATCAAACTTTATGCTAAAATATTGGCCACCCGCATTAACTTAATACTCCCAACAATTGTACATATTAATCAGGCCAGCTTCACTCCTCTTAGAGAAGCTAAAGATAATACGACCAAGATTCTATTACTAATGGAACACGCAGTTCACAACCACATCCCCTCCGTGTTCATTTCTATGGACGCGGAGAAAGCCTTTGATAGGCTGAACTGGCAATTTCTGAAGGAGACACTTACACAATTCGGCTTCGACTCAAACTTCACTGGAAAAATATTCTCCCTTTATAACAGCCCCCAAGCCAAAATAAAGCTGAACGATACCTTGTCCCAACCATTTTCAATCACAAACGGAACGAGACAGGGATGCCCCCTTTCCCCTATATTATTTATCCTTGCAATGGAAGTCCTAGCATCACATATTCGACACAATACAGACATACAGGGGTTCACAATTGCTCATCAGGAATATAAAGCTACCTTATACGCTGATGACCTCTTTCTCACATTGACACGACCCCATAACTCACTTCCCCCCCTCATTCAAACACTACACCTATACGGCAAATTTTCAAACTTCAAAATAAATATTACCAAATCAGAACTGCTCCCACTTGGACTGCAGGCGGGGGTAATCACTGCAATACAAGCACTCGCACACTTTCGCATACAACCGCGCGCTATAAAATACCTTGGTGTGTATATTTCCCACCATACACAAGTCACACTGGACACCAATTATAAAGCCATAACCGACTCAATCCAAAATACACTGCGCTCCTGGAACAATAAACCAATCTCCTGGTTGGGCAGAATTAATTCGGTCAAAATGACTCTTCTCCCCAAATTACTATACCTCTTCCAAACACTACCGATCCCAATCCCCAAATCCGTGATACACAACCTTCAAAAATCCTTAATCTCCTATATATGGCAACACAAAAGACCTCGGATAGCTACTGCCACTCTCTATCGCTCCAAAGAGTTGGGCGGCCTCGGGATCCCAAATCTTACCCAATATAGACTGGCTAGCTTCTACACCAGAATAATACACTGGTGCAGACATTCAGTTCACAAAGAATGGGTTCTTCTAGAACACTCGTTGTCACATACTTCACATCTGGGCAGCAAATGCTGGCTACATCCCTCTAAAAGAAACTTACCTACTTATCTACCAACAATCACTAGAGAAACATTAAAATTATGGGACACGTCCATAAAACAATATAACCATATCTCAACTGTACCCTCCCCACTAACACCCCTTTGTGAAAACCCAGATTCTCCAATACCATTCCCCACCCACACAACTCAAACACCTCACATTATAAACTCCTCTCCCTGCCTTACAGTCATTCAAAACGGGAAAATCAAACCCTTAACCGAACTCGCCCCCATCCTGGACAAAATACATATAGAATGGCTTAAATACCATCAACTAACAGACTTCCTTACCAAACATCCACATAAGCAACAACTTTTTCGCTCCCATACGGGTTTCGAAAGCAGCTGTATTTATGAGACCCTGCACAGGGGCTTTCTATCTTTTACATACCGATTACTTATGCAGCCGAGCAGCACGTCCCTCCCCTCGTACACACAAAAGTGGGAAACAGAGATTGGCATTACACAAACCCCTAAGGAATGGCAAAAAATCTTCTCCTGCATGACAAAATCTTCCTCATCCATATATGTAATGGAAATGAATGTTAAGTTACTATATAGATGGTACTACACACCCCACCGGCTTCACACCATTTTCCCTACACACTCGCCGGAGTGTTGGAGAGGTTGCCAAAACATTGGCACCCCCACACACATCTGGTGGACGTGCCCAACAGCCCAAACATATTGGGAAGCTATCAGAGTCGAATTCGAAAAAGTTCTATCTCTAAGTCTCAAACTTGACATCTGGTTCTTCATCTTTAATAAATTTACCAAAATAACTTGTAAACTCCGACTAGCTTTACTGACTATCATGACAAACTCAGCAAAACGACTAATTCCCAAAAACTGGAAAAGTAATACACTTCCATCTATCCAGGTCTGGAGAGAAACAACCACTCAGTCTCTCCAACTAGAAAAATATCGCTTCACTCGTAACAAACGAATAGCCGACTATCACTCAATATACTTTTTGTGGGAGGAATACTTTAATCAGACACCCCCCACACTCAAAACCACCACCCGAACATCCACTTCTTAAACTCATATCCACTGACCACCCTTAGCTGACAGACTGGACGTCTTCTTCTATTACCTTAACTTGAACAGAAGGTCAATTTAAGTGCCCGATAATCACTGACAACAATTTACGCCTCTGCAGGAACCATGTATGTATGAATATATATTTTATACATCCATTTGAATTGTTCATTATATTTTCTCATTCACTTAATTGCATTAATTTTTTTTCTTATCTAGTTTAAATAACTCACTTATGCAATCTAAATTTGTCCATTGAAATATACCCACAACTCATATATGTCGAAAAAATGTATCATGTATATGGAATCATTGTTACCACACTGTTGCATATGTAACTGTTTTAATTCTGCTTTGTATGCAATGATTTTATGTTCAATAAAGCTTTTGAAAAAAAAAAAAAAGTTAACAGCTCTTTTACCTTACCAGCCCTTAAAAGGGCCTTTTGCGGGGCATGCCCCAAAGTAAACAGCTCTTTTGCATTTAAAAAAAACATACAATACCCCCCCAACATTACAACCAACCACCCACATACCCCTAATCTAACCCAAACCCCCCTTAAAAAACCTAACACTAAGCCCCTGAAGATCTCCCTACCTTATCTTCACCACGCCGGGTATCACCGATCCATACAGAAGAGGGTCCGAAGTCTTCATCCTATCCGGCAAGAAGAGGTCCAGAAGAGGGTCCGAAGTCTTCATCCTATCTGGCAAGAAGAGGACATCCGGACCGGTAGACATGTTCATCCAGGCGGCGTCTTCTATCTTCATCCATCCGGCGCGGAGCGGGACCATCTTGAAGCAGCCGACGCGGATCCATCCTCTTCTTCCGACGACTCCCGACGAATGAAGGTTCCTTTAAGTGACGTCATCCAAGATGGCGCCCCTCGAATTCCGATTGGCTGATAGGATTCTATCAGCCAATCGGAATTAAGGTAGGAAAAATCTGATTGACTGATTGAATCAGCCAATCAGATTCAAGTTCAATCCAATTGGCTGATTTGATCAGCCAATCAGATTGAGCTCGCATTCTATTGGCTGTTCCGATCAGCCAATAGAATGCAAGCTCAATCTGATTGGCTGATTGGATCAGCCAATCGGATTGAACTTGAATCTGAATTGCAGTCTAGCCAATCAGTGCCTGCTCCCAGATAATTTTACGTGCACGAGCACAGTGTTATCTATATGAAATACGTGAACTAACACCCTCTAGTGGTGAAAAACTGTTAAAATGCAATCTGAAAGAGGTGGGCTTCAAGGTCTAAGAAATTAACATATGAACCTCCTAGGTTAAGCTTTCAACTAAGAATACCAAGAGAACAAAGCAAAATTGGTGATAAAAGTAAATTGGAAAATTGTTTAAAATTACATGCTCTATCTGAATCATGAAAGTTTATTTTGGCCTAGACTGTCCCTTTAAGTTAGGGGGGTGTTAGGGTTAGGGTTAGACTTAGCTTTAGGGGTTAATACATTTATTAGAGTAGCAGCAAGGTCCAGTCGACAGATTAGGGGTTAATAAGTGTAGGTAGGTAGCGGCGACGTTGGGGGGGGGCAGATTAGGGGTTAATAAATATAATATAGGGGTCGGCGATGTTAGGGGCAGAAGATTAGGGGTACATAGGTATAATGTACGTTGTGGCGGTGTACGGAGCGGCAGATTAGGGGTTAATAATAAAATGCAGGGGTCAGCGATAGCGGGGGTGGCAGATTAGGGGTTAATAAGTGTAAGGTTAGGGGTGTTTTTAGGAGCTGAACGCTGCTTTTTTGCAGGTGTTAGGTTTTTTTCCAGCTCAAACTGCCCCATTGTTTCCTTTGGGGGAATCGTGCATGAGCACGTTTTTGAAGCTGGCCGCGTCCATAAGCAACGCTGGTATTGAGAGTTGAAGTGGCGGTAAATTATGCTCTACGCTCCCTTTTTGGAGCCTAACGCAGCCCTTCAGAGAACTCTAAATACCAGCTTTGTTTAAAAGGTGCGGGAGGGGGGGAAACACGCGTAGCTAACGCACCCCTTTGGCCGCAAAGCTCTAAATCTAGCCGATTGTATTTAAGCGAGTGCTCTTTATGGTGTATCTTTCCTGTACATAATATTACTACTTTAATTTTTACACTGAGCACTCTCCTCAATTCTCTATTTTTGGAGACATTTATTGGTAATCTAATCTCTCACACATTACCTTTATTATGAGGACCATAGAGGGCTTTATAAAGAGACAAAATGATTGTAAGAGGCGGGTCAAAGAGAAGATGGGGCAGGAAGCTATCCACCAGAAGGGAACAAGCTGTGGGGCAGCCCTGGAAATGGAGTACAACACCTGGCAGGAGATGATAAGCAGGTTCCTGAGTATCACAGCAGTCTGTGGACTTCCAGTGGCTCGTGACCATAGTGTCACATAAAGAACACATCATTTCATCATTGACATGTAAATAAGTGATGAGAGACAGCTCCTTTTCAAACAGGGGCACAGGAAAGGGTTAGCCAAACCCCAATGTCAATTTCAAAAAGGTAATTTTCCAGCCTCCAGTAGATTTTTAAAAGACCTTTATTAGTTTTTTACAGGGTCCATTGTAACAACGACGTTTCGAACCTATACCAGGTTCTTAATCATGTTTATAGAATAGTGTACAGGTGTGTCTTTTATACCTGTCCATTTCCTATAAGATTACACAACAGTGCCATCATGTGGTCAAAATTTAAAATTACAAGCGATAAATAAAAAACTTGAGTTATTCAGCTTCTTGTACATCTTTAGATTGAATTTTTTAAGCTAGTTACCCTCTTTTTCTTAATTTTTGTATGATTATCACATGCAACATTAAAACCAAATTTTTCTATATTTACAAATAAAACCTATACACATAAGATATTAGAATCATATTAGCTACTACAGATAAATGCTACAGTTATGTATTAGAAAAATAATGACCATTCAAAATCTTTGTTCAAGCCTTCAGGTATCATGGTATTTAACTTATTAATCCAAAACATCTCTCTTCTTTTGAGCAATTGGTCTCTGTCACCTCCCCTCCTGGGTCTGTCAACTTGTTCAATGACTTGAAATCTCAGTTGACTGATGTTATGACCCATGGAGAGGAAGTGACAGGAAACAGGTGCCTCTGTATTTTTATTCCTGATGTTGGATTTGTGTTCAGTGATTCTTGTTCTTACCTCCCTACTAGTTTCACCTATATAAATCCTGGCACACGGACATTTAATGAGGTATATAGAGTATGTGCTTCTACATGTTAGATATTTTTTGATTGGATATTTAGTCCCCTTAATAGGGTGGAAAAATTCTTTCCCCTTTATTATGGAGCTACAATGGCTGCAATGTAGGCAAGGATAACAACCTCTATTGTCAGGTCCTATAGATGTTTGAATGCTTTTCTTTTTGCTACCAATATCTGCTCTTACTAATAAATCTCTCAGGTTCTTGGTTTTTTTGTAAGCTACAATAGGTATATTTTTTAGTTCTTCAACTTGGGGATTGCATTCACGAAGTATGTGCCAGTGTTTATTAATAATATGTGAAATTTTAGATCCTAAAATATTGTATTGAGTTACAAAAACCATTCTGTTTTCTTTTGTTTTGTTTTTCGTATTACAATCTTCCTCATCTTTACAGTACTCTAATTGTTTTGTGATTAGTTCTTCTGGGTATCCTCTTCTTTTAAATTTTTCTGCCATTTCTTTTAATCTTATATCACATTTCATTGACATGTACACATAACTATTGTATGAAACACATCCCTGAATACTGCTCATATTCAAATCCCTCATAGACCAACTCACAATGTGCACATGCATGTTATAGAGTTTGATGTGAATCAGTATAGGCCCTAACATGTATCAATGTACATTGTATGCCCACATGGACATATATCTGACTGTACTAATCCCTCTCATCCTTTATCTCCTCCACAGAACCACCTGTCACAAGGATACAGACAGCCATGCCACCACCACAACCACCACCACCACCACAAGCCTTAAGGCAGCTGCATGAACAGTGTGCTCCCAGGCATGAGCCTGGTTGGATGGCTTCAGTTGAGGACCCAGGAGTGATGCCACCGGCATTGCCATATGACCCCTGGCAACATTCCTGTTTATACCCCCCACAACACAATCACAGTCTCATGTCAGTCATGGATATTACCCACAGACTATGTCACAGGATGTGCCTATTGTAGAGGATGAGTGGTCACACACTGGTCATCAGTGGGAATACCAATCATCTATGAGAGCTCCACCATCTTATTCACTGGGACGAGCTCCACAATCTTATTCACTCGGACGAGCTCCACCATCCTCTTCCCTAGGACGAGCTCCACCATCAGCACCAGCAGCACCACCAGCAGGAACTACAGCTGCCCCTCAAGCAACAGAAGCACATCAACAAGCATCATCTCTTCTCCAACATTGTGGCCCTCAAGCAACTGCCAGCCCTGTTGCTCAAGAGCCTGTAGATACATTGTATTCTCCCCTGGGTGAGGAATACATTACACTCCAGAGGAGGCTCGTCACAAGCACTGAGAGTATACAAAGAGGGCAAGAGAGGTTCTTCAGGGGCCACGAGAGATTCTTCAGGGACCAAGAGGGGTTACACAAACCTAGCATAGAGCTGCAGAGGGAAATTTCAGCATCGTTAAGGGCAAGCGTTCAAAACCAGTCACAGATTAAGCAAATTCTGTCTGATATGCAGATGGACAATAGATGGAGAGAACAAAATCAACTTTTGGGTGCGTTGGTTGAGCACTTTACACATCAGCAGGACACTGCCTCCAGCCTATCATCTGTGGCCAGCGCACCAGCAGGAACACCAGAATCTGCTAGAACAAGGAGAAAAAGGCAATCCACTACAGGCACCTCAGCTCCCTCATCCAAGAAGCCAAAAAATAAATAAATATTATTGTAGTTCACCATAAACCTTGTCCTCTGTTATTTACCATGTAATTGTCATACACATCCATATGAGGTGTGTTTTATTACACTATTATTGTTAAAACATATAATATGACCTGTGTTGAAATGGTAATAAAAACCAGGTAATATTATTATTATGATATATTTTTGTACTATAACTCACATCCACATAGTTGTGTATGAAGGGTACATATAGTAATATTCACTAAGATGTAAATCAATGTATCTTACATCCAATATAAATTGACACATGGGTATATATAATACTGATGTTACTGATAGGGTGTGCATTGTCAGGTGTTCAAAGGCTGCAGGTGAGAGGATGTGCTGTTTGTGATTGGTTTGACACAATTGCAGAGGAGGAAAATTGATTTTAATAATTAAGTAGGCAGCAAGGTTTAAAGGGACAGTTTACTCAAAAATGTTCTTCCCTTTAATTTGTTCCCAATGATCCACTTTACCTGCTGGAGTGTATTACATTGTTTACAAGTACTTCCTTTACCCTTATGATTGCATTTTAAATATTTTATTTAGCCTGTGGTATCCTTACCCATCCTTAAATATTTTGCCCTCAAGGCCAAGCTGTGTTAACAAAGCCAGTAGAATAAATTACACTCCCAGTGGGTTTTAGAAGAGATAAGATAATAAAATGATAATTGTCCATTATTCTCTCCAAGTATTGGTGATTGGTTTATGAACAGATATAAAATAAAGAAGCAAGTATATGTACACAATGTGATAAAGTTATGAGAGCTGATACCTACAAACTAAACCCATTTTATTAGATTGTGACTTCAAAACACAAAATCAGCTATTTCAAATACACAAATAAACCTTAAAAAGCAAATCTCATACATGTTATATTCTGCAGCTAGTAAAAGAAGTAATTGGAAAGAGAAAAACAATTTTATAGTATACTGTCCCTTTAACTATTTGAGATGCTGCTTAAATGTATGTGTTTGTTAAGGCTTCCATGGAGTTACGTTGCTTGTTTAGTCAGTGCAAGGGTTGCTGCGCCTGCCATGTGTGGCGTGATAAAAATGGAGTAGATTTTCTCAATTCTGCGCATGTAAGTCCTTGCGCTGTATATTGAATACCAAATTGCGTACCAGTTCTATGTTAGTTTATGGGAGTGAAAAATGCGGGTGACGGTTAAAAAACTAAATTTATGCTTACCTGATACATTTATTTCTGGATATGGTGAGTCCACGGCTTGAGTAATTACTGTTGGGAATATCTCCCCTGGTCAGCAGGAGGAGGCAAAGAGCACCACAGTTAAACTGCTAAGTTTCACTCCCTTACCCACAACCCCTAGTCATTTGACCATAGGGAAATTGAGAAAAAGGAGTAATACAAGATATAGAGGTGCCTGAGGTTATATGTGGATCTCTGCCCACTTAAGAACCCGAGTAACCTTCTTCATGGCTAAGGAACTGCGAGTTCCTCCCTGATGATTGATGTAAGCCACAGAGGTTATGTTGTCTGACTGGAACCTAATAAACTTGGCAGTCTGGCGTCCATGGTCATGGTCACCCAGGAAGGTCTCCGAAAGCATGTGCCCTGAGATAGATGTTCCTGAGAAATCCACCATGGGAGAGAGTCCCTTGATGACTGATCTACCTCTTTTCTCTGAGATAGATTTGCATTATTGCCATTCCATTGTCTGAGCATGCAAAACTGGAGAACTCTTGGAATCGAGCAAAAGGAATGATGTCCATGGAAGCCACTATAAGACCGATTACCTCCATACATTGAGCCACTGAAGGATGAGCAGTAGCCTGAAGAGAGAGGCAAGAGGAAATTATTTTGTTTTTCCTGACCTCTGTCAGAAAAATCTTCATCAATAGAGAATCTATTATGGACCCTAAGAACACTACTCTTGTAACAGGGGAGAGGGAGCTTTTTTCCAGATTTACATTCCATCCGTGGAACGAAGAAAATACAACAATATCTCTGTGTAAGATTTTGCTTGTTGAAAAGATGGCACCTGAATCAGTATGTCGTCCAGGAAGGGTGCCACAGAAATATCACGAAAACTGATCACTGACAAAAGAGCCTGCAGAACCTTTGAAAAAATTCTGGGAGCCGTGGCTAGACCAAATGGAAGGGCCACAAACTGGAAATGTTTGTCCAGAAAGGCAAATCTCAGGAATCTGTGATGGTCCCTGTGAATAGGAACATGAAGAATAGATACGCATCCTTAAGGTCTATGGTTGTCATGAACTGACCCTCTTGTACTAAAGGAAGAATGGAGCATATAGTCTCCATCTTGAAGGATGGAACTTTGAGAAACTTGTTTAGACACTTCAAGTATAGAATGGGATGGAAAGTTCCCTCTTTTTTTGTAACCACAAATAGGTTAGAGTAGAACCCAAGACCCTGTACCTTCACTGGAACTATCACTCCTAGGGAGGAAAGATGTTGTATACATTTCAAGCACGCCTCTCTCTTTATCTGGTCTGCAGATAATCTTGAGAGATGGAATCTGCCTCTGGGAGGAAAAGTCTTGAATTCCAATTTGTAACCCTGGGATACTATGTCCACAGTCCAGGGATCTGGGATATCTCATATTCAGGCTTGAGAGAACTGAGAAAGTCTGCCCCCCACCTGATCTGATCATGGATCAGGGGCAAACCCTTCATGCTGATTTGGAATCAGCAGTAGGTTTCTTTGATTGTTTCCCCTTGTTCCAAGACTGATTAGGTTTCCAAGAAGACTTTGATTGTTCCTGCTTGGAAAAAGAAGGGGAAGGCTTTCCTCTGAAGTTACAAAAAGGAACGAAAATTACTCTGATGTCCTTTAGGCCTATTCTTCTTATCTTGAGGTTGAAAAGACCCTTTTCCACCCATAATATCAGAGATAATTTCTGCCAAATCAAGTCCAAACAAGGTTTTGCCCTTGTAAGGAATTGCCAGAAGCTTGGCTTTAGAGGAAATGTACGCAGACCAGGATTTAAACCATAATGCTCTGTGGGCTAGGACAGAGAAACTAGAAGTTTTAGCTCCTAGTCTAACAATCTGTAAAATGGCATCTGCAATAAAGGAATTGGCCAATTTAAGAGCTTTAATTCTATATTGAATTTCATCCAAGGAAGTCTCTACTTGAAGAGAATCAGACAAGGCGTTGAATCAATAAGATGGCACACTAGTCACGGTGGCAATACACACCGCAGGTTGCCATTGGAGACTTTGATGAACATAAATCTTTTTTTCAAATAAGCCTCCAGCTTCTTGTCCATTAGATCCTTAAAAGAGCAGCTATCCTCAATAGGAATAGTGGTTCTCTTAGCCAGAGTAGAAATGGCCCCTTCAACTTTGGGTATAGTATACCAAGGGTCTTTAATGGAGTTTAAAAGACACCCCTGGTTTCTCCCATTCCTGTGAGATAATCTCCCTAGCACGGCCCGGCACAGTAAAAACCTCTGAAGTGGAAGGTTCATCAAAGAAACTATTAAGTTTACTAGACTTATGAGACTTATGAAAAAGGGCACCTTGGGAAGCAGAACTGAGTACAGGCACCTTACTTTCTGAATTTCTAGATTTCTTCTTGTGTTTTCCCTGTAATCTGGGAATGGCAGCTAATGCCGCAGATACTGCTGAAGATACCTGTGTAGCAATTTCTGCTTTTAAATAAACTCCACTAGGAGTTATAGAGGAACTGCAGGGCACTGCATGTGACACCATTGAGGCTTGGGATGTAGCAGGAGAAAGCTGAGGTATTATTTTAACAACATCATCCTGAGAGACATTAGGCTCAAAAATGTTACTTTTATTTTGGAAGGTTTTCTTGACACATGAAGCACAAAATTGCATAGGAGCTACAATTTGTGCATCTAAACATAATACGCATTAATTTATGAGGGCAGGCTCTTGCTCCATATCAGACATGCTGTGAAACAGTAAATAAACTTGTACAGATAAGCTTCAAAGATTTAATAATTAATTAAAATAAGCCAAGGAAAAAATACACTTTAAATTTTATCTCAAATTAGGATCGATCCCCAGCTAAAATTATGTGAAAACAGTTAAGAAAAAACATTTAATAAACATCAAATAAACTTCTAAAATACCCCTCAAGCAACCCCACACCTCAATTACTGAGGTGCCTTACCAATTAAGACCGGATCACCCAGAAATGGAGAAAAACAACTTTTCCCTCATAATACGTTATGAAGTAAAGTCGGTCATGTGATCGGAACTGCCAAGCTCAAATTACTGCTGCGACACAGAGAGGCACCACTGCCTGGTAAACAGAGTATCAGAAATATCCGGGGGTTTTTCAAACCTCACAGTTTAAA
Source organism: Bombina bombina (assembly GCF_027579735.1). Lineage (NCBI taxonomy): Eukaryota > Metazoa > Chordata > Amphibia > Anura > Bombinatoridae > Bombina > Bombina bombina. The sequence goes on along the minus strand of NC_069500.1, from coordinate 102,961,664 downwards.
ATGTTGCATCGTTTTATTTTAAAACAAAGGGGAAATGAATAAACTGCTGAAATAGAAAATTCAGCCTTACTTTCAGTTTAAACTTGTATTGTTTTATCAAGTAAATATGTGTCAGAAAATAAAGCATAATAAAACATTTTACCCTTTCTTTTTAAAAGAATTTAAATGTTAGTCTCACACATGCTACAGTGCCTGCTTCATGCCCCAGTGTAACCCATACAACAGGATTATCTATGTCCCAATAAAAAAGCAGTGTCTTTTAATTTGTTAAGTACATTGTCTCCCCTACTGGAAGAAAAAGCAATTACCTGCTCTGCTGTCCGGCATGTAGACAGTTGCAAGGTATTAGAAGAGACAGTTCTTCACAGAGACCTTTGAAAAAGAAAGAACAGAGTAGCCAACTCTGGCTTTCTAAACCAGGGCAGCAATTGTTAGGAAAATGCAGTAAATACCTCTTAACAAGTTCCTAACTGCTTTAAAGCCACCACTACCCGACTGCAAGGAATGACGTGGAATACGACTATACCCCAAAACTTGCTTGTAGATGAAATCAAAAATTTTCTTCAGACACCTAAACTTCACCTCCTACATGCACCAGAGAGAGAGAGAGAGAGAGAGAGAGAGAGAGAGAGAGAGAGAGAGAGAGAGAGATAGAGAGAGAGAGAGAAAGAGAGAGAGAGAGAGAAAGAGAGAGAGAGAGAAAGAGAGAGAAAAAGAGAAAAAGAGAGAAAAAGAGAGAAAAAGAGAAAAAGAGAGAAAAAGAGAGAGAGAGAGAAAAAGAGAAAGAGAGAGAAAGAGAGAGAGAGAGAGAGAGAGAGAGAAAGAGAAAGAGAGAGAAAAAGAGAAAGAGAGAGAAAAGAGAAAGAGAGAGAGAGAGAGAGAAAGAGAAAGAGAGAGAAAAAGAGAAAGAGAGAAAAAGAGAAAGAGAGAGAAAAAGAGAAAGAGAGAGAAAGAAAGAAAGAAAGAAAGAAAATTATTTTTTATAAATTTACTGAAAAAAAAATGTCCTCTGGAACTACATTCTCTGTTAATAATCTCAAGCTTGTCTTTAGCTCAGCATGAACTAGTGTCAACTGCTTCTTTTTTATGATGAGGAAGAAAGGCTGAATGTTATTATCGCTGGTGCCAAGCAGCATGTGGCAGTGTATACTGAAGCTATCTAAGCTGTCAGATGTATTCATGGAGATATTGTGCCAAACATTAAACTTGAATGTGTTCCATGCCTTATGAAATAAAGAGGAAGAGTTATGATACACAACCTTTGCTTGGAAACCAATGCTTGTGCTTGATTTTCAAATGAAACTATTGTTCTGCACTTAAAAATCAATTTATAAAACACCGTTCATGTACATAGGACTTAAAGGGACATGAAACACCATTTATTTTCTTCCATGATTCAGATAAAGAATAACATTTTTAACATCATTCCAATTTATTTCTATTATCTAATTTGCTTCATTCTTTAGGTATCCTTTGTTGAAGAAGTAGCAATGCCCATGTGTGAGCCAATCACACGAGGCATTTATGTGCAGCCACCAATTAGCAGCTCCTGAACCTATTTAGATATGCTTTTCAACAAATGATATCAAGAGAATGAAGCAAATTAGATAATAGAAGTAAATTGGAAAGTTGTTTAAAATCGCATGCACTTTCTAAACCATGAAAGAAAAAATGTGTGTTTTATGTCCCTTTAATGACATTTTACACAAATATTACACTATAACAGCTCAAACATATAAGTCACTGGCATAGAAATAATTTTATCAGAGTGAACATTATTGATCAATATTAAAAGGATTTTGAATGTTGAATGTTCATGACCAAAGAACACTATTTAACAATTGTAATAATATCTACATATTTGCATGAATAGCTACTCATTTTATTCTTTGTTCTTCAAGTTAACAGTAAGTTCAGTTGAGCTTTAAAGGGACATAAAACAAGTTGGGATAGAGACAAAATAATATATGTACTTTATTGACGTTGCCTGCAAATGTATACTGTAATGCCTCACTATTAACCCTTTCTTTTTAGTTTCTGAATTGTAACGCTCTAACTTCCCCCACACATTTCCTTCTATGGCTGTATCTATATGGAGTTAGCTGCTCCAAGCAGCTTAGCTATGTAAAAAAATTTGCTTCTTTTTGAAAATTATTTTAAAATACCAGCAATTTTTAAACAATTTTTTTATGCAAACTATTTTAAATGAATTAGCCCTTTTAGGATATGCACAGATCTCAACCTGTTTTATTGCACTTAAGGACTGATTATTCAGGGAACGTTGAAACATATTGAGGTCACATTGAGGATGATTTTTAAATAGCACCAATATTTATATAGTCTCACCATTATTACAGGGAATATTTTAATGCCATGCTGTTGTGAAAACTACTTCCTGAATATTTAAAATGTCATTGGCCTAGATTTAGAGTTCGGCGGTAGCCATCAAAACCAGCGTTAGAGGCTCCTAACGCTGGTTTTGGCCGCCCGCTGGTATTTGGAGTCAGTGATTAAAGGGTCTAACGCTCACTTTACAGCCGCGACTTTTCCATACCGCAGATCCCCCTACGCCATTTGCGTAGCCTATCTTTTCAATGGGATCTTTCTAACGCCGGTATTTAGAGTCGTTTCTGAAGTGAGCGTTAGAGCTCTAACGACAAGATTCCAGCCGCCTGAAAATAGCAGGAGTTAAGAGCTTTCTGGCTAACGCCGGTTTATAAAGCTCTTAACTACTGTACCCTAAAGTACACTAACACCCATAAACTACCTATGTACCCCTAAACCGAGGTCCCCCCACATCGCCGCCACTCGATTAAAAATTTTAACCCCTAATCTTCCGACCGCCACCTACGTTATACTTATGTACCCCTAATCTGCTGCCCCTAACCCCGCCGACCCCTATATTACATTTATTAACCCCTAATCTGCCCCCCACAACATCGCCGCCAGCTACTTAAAATAATTAACCCCTAATCTGCCGAGCGGACCGCACCGCTACTATAATAAAGTTATTAACCCCTAACCCGCCTCACTAACCCTATCATAAATAGTATTAACCCCTAATCTGCCCTCCCTAACATCGCCGACACCTAACTTCAATTATTAACCCCTAATCTTCCGATCGGAGCTCACCGCTACTATAATAAATGTATTAACCCCTAAAGCTAAGTCTAACCCTAACACTAACACCCCCCTAACTTAAATATAATTTTAATCTAACGAAATAAATTAACTCTTATTAAATAAATTAATCCTATTTAAAGCTAAATACTTACCTGTAAAATAAATCCTAATATAGCTACAATATAAATTATAATTACATTGTAGCTATTTTAGGATTAATATTTATTTTACAGGCAACTTGGTATTTATTTTAACTAGGTACAATAGCTATTAAATAGTTAAGAACTATTTAATAGTTACCTAGTTAAAATAAATACAAAATTACCTGTAAAATAAATCCTAACCTAAGATATAATTAAACCTAACACTACCCTATCAATAAAATAATTAAATAAACTACCTACAATTACCTACAATTAACCTAACACTACACTATCAATAAATAAATTAAATACAATTGCTACAAATAAATACAATTAAATAAACTAGCTAAAGTACAAAAAATAAAAAAGAACTAAGTTACAGAAAATAAAAAAATATTTACAAACATAAGAAAAATATTACAACAATTTTAAACTAATTACACCTACTCTAAGCCCCCTAATAAAATAACAAAGCCCCCCAAAATAAATAATTCCCTACCCTATTCTAAATTTAAAAAGTTACAAGCTCTTTTACCTTACCAGCCCTGAACAGGGCCCTTTGCGGGGCATGCCCCAAGAAGTTCAGCTCTTTTGCCTGTAAAAGAAAACATACAATACCCCCCCCCCCCAACATTACAACCCACCACCCACATACCCCTAATCTAACCCAAACCCCCCTTAAATAAACCTAACACTAAGCCCCTGAAGATCTTCCTACCTTGTCTTCACCATACCAGGTTCACCGATCCGTCCTGGCTCCGATATCTTCATCCAACCCAAGCGGGGGCTAGACATCCACTGAAGAAGTCCAGAAGAGGGTCCAAAGTCTTCCTCCTATCCGGCAAGAAGAGGACATCCGGACCGGCAAACATCTTCTCCAAGCGGCATCTTCTATCTTCTTCCATCCGGTGCGGAGCGGGTCCATCTTGAAGCAGGCGACGCGGATCCATCCTCTTCTTCCGATGTCTCCCGACGAATGACGGTTCCTTTAAGGGACGTCATCCAAGATGGCGTCCCTCGAATTCCGATTGGCTGATAGGATTCTATCAGCCAATCGGAATTAAGGTAGGAATTTTCTGATTGGCTGATGGAATCAGCCAATCAGAATCTAGTTCAATCCGATTGGCCGATCCAATCAGCCAATCAGATTGAGCTCGCATTCTATTGGCTGATCGGAACAGCCAATAGAATGCGAGCTCAATCTGATTGGCTGATTGGATCAGCCAATCGGATTGAACTTGATTCTGATTGGCTGATTCCATCAGCCAATCAGAAAATTCCTACCTTAATTCCGATTGGCTGATAGAATCCTATCAGCCAATCGGAATTCGAGGGACGCCATCTTGGATGACGTCCCTTAAAGGAACCGTCATTCGTCGGGAGACATCGGAAGAAGAGGATGGATCCGCGTCGCCTGCTTCAAGATGGACCCGCTCCGCACCGGATGGAAGAAGATAGAAGATGCCGCTTGGAGAAGATGTTTGCCGGTCCGGATGTCCTCTTCTTGCCGGATAGGAGGAAGACTTTGGACCCTCTTCTGGACTTCTTCAGTGGATGTCTAGCCCCCGCTTGGGTTGGATGAAGATATCGGAGCCAGGACGGATCGGTGAACCTGGTATGGTGAAGACAAGGTAGGAAGATCTTCAGGGGCTTAGTGTTAGGTTTATTTAAGGGGGGTTTGGGTTAGATTAGGGGTATGTGGGTGGTGGGTTGTAATGTTGGGGGGGGGTATTGTATGTTTTCTTTTACAGGCAAAAGAGCTGAACTTCTTGGGGCATGCCCCGCAAAGGGCCCTGTTCAGGGCTGGTAAGGTAAAAGAGCTTGTAACTTTTTAAATTTAGAATAGGGTAGGGAATTATTTATTTTGGGGGGCTTTGTTATTTTATTAGGGGGCTTAGAGTAGGTGTAATTAGTTTAAAATTGTTGTAATATTTTTCTTATGTTTGTAAATATTTTTTTATTTTCTGTAACTTAGTTCTTTTTTATTTTTTGTACTTTAGCTAGTTTATTTAATTGTATTTATTTGTAGCAATTGTATTTAATTTATTTATTGATAGTGTAGTGTTAGGTTAATTGTAGGTAATTGTAGGTAGTTTATTTAATTATTTTATTGATAGGGTAGTGTTAGGTTTAATTATATCTTAGGTTAGGATTTATTTTACAGGTAATTTTGTATTTATTTTAACTAGGTAACTATTAAATAGGTATTAACTATTTAATAGCTATTGTACCTGGTTAAAATAAATACCAAGTTGCCTGTAAAATAAATATTAATCCTAAAATAGCTAAAATATAATTATAATTTATATTGTAGCTATATTAGGGTTTATTTTACAGGTAAGTATTTAGCTTTAAATAGGATTAATTTATTTAATAAGAGTTAATTTATTTCGTTATATGTAAATTATATTTAAGTTAGGGGGGTGTTAGTGTTAGGGTTAGACTTAGCTTTAGGGGTTAATACATTTATTAGAATAGCGGTGAGCTCCGATCGGAAGATTAGGGGTTAATAATTGAAGGTAGGTGTCGGCGATGTTAGGGAGGGCAGATTAGGGGTTAATACTATTTATGATAGGGTTAGTGAGACGGATTAGGGGTTAATAACTTTATTATAGTAGCGCTCAGGTCCGCTCGGCAGATTAGGGGTTAATAAGTGTAGGCAGGTGTCGGCGACGTTGTGGGGGGCAGATTAGGGGTTAATAAATATAACATAGGGGTCGGCGATGTTAGGGCAGCAGATTAGGGGTACATAGGGATAACGTAGGTTGCGGCGGTTTACGGAGCGGAAGATTAGGGGTTAAAACTGTAATGCAGGGGTCAGCGATAGCGGGGGCGGCAGATTAGGGGTTAATAAGTGTAAGGTTAGGGGTGTTTAGACTCGGGGTACATGTTAGGGTGTTAGGTGCAGACGTAGGAAGTGTTTCCCCATAGGAAACAATGGGGCTGCGTTAGGAGCTGAACGCTGCTTTTTTGCAGGTGTTAGGTTTTTTTTCAGCTCAAACAGTCCCATTGTTTCCTATGGGAGAATCGTGCACGAGCACGTTTTTGAGGCTGGCCGCGTCCGTAAGCAACTCTGGTATCGAGAGTTGCATTTGCGGTAAAAATGCCCTACGCTCCTTTTTTGGAGCCTAACGCAGCATTTGTTTTAACTCTCGATACCAGAGTTAAATTTATGGTGCGGCCAGAAAAAAGTCTGCGGAGCGTTAACAGCCCTTTTACCGCCGAACTCCAAATCTAGGCCTTAATGAGCAAAGAGGCAATAATTCTCCTGGTAATTCGGGACTACTTAGAAATGTCTAAAAATAGTTCTAGCAAGTTTCATTGGGACAAGCAGCACAAAATAATCACCGATGTTCAGGTAACTATAAAGTTTTATCTACTAAACAACAAATTTAAAAAAAAAAAAACCCAGCAAAAGCAAAAAAATTTAATATTTTTGAAGGGCAAACTTTAAAGGATCTTTAAACTCAAAAAATATTCCTCCAAAAAGTTTGAGGCCATCACTAAGAATAGCGCACATTAAATCTGGTATTACAAGTTCATGGTAAAACAGAACTACAAGATAATGTTTAGCGCGGTCAACATCTCTTCCTATACTTTTAATGGATAGTGTGGCCGCAGTAAACATAATTTATATTACAAGTTGAATTCAGCTCAAGCGACTTGAGACCTTAAGTAAATTTTTACTTCAAAATACATATTAAGGTCTAGATTATGAGGCCTAGTTATCAAGCCGTCAACCACAAATACGCTGGAATTCCGCAGCATAATTGTGGCGAGCTTGATTCCCCTTAGTTATCAAAGCCTACAGACATGCAAAAGTAGAAATCTGTGACGTAACATATGATCCGCCGGACTCAGTCCGACACAGATCGATGCTTACGTCACTACAGATGTTCCAAATGCAAATTAGGCACTATCTGACTACTTTTGCTAGTTATCAAATTTCTACCAAATACGCTCGCCACTATTCCGGCCCAGCGTACCTGTTTTTCAATCAGCCGCCCAGGAAGCGGAGGATGTCATAGGAATCAATGGGAGTCTGAAAGCAGCGAAAGCTTATGTTCGCTGCTGCCCGATATCCCATTGATTCCTATGGGAGAATAAAAGTTATGTTTACACCTAACACCCTAACATGTACCCCGAGTCTAAACACCCCTAATCTGCCGCCAACACCGCCGTCACCTACATTATACTTATTAACCCCTAATCTGCCGCCCCACCACCGCCGTCACCTACATTATACTTATTAACCCCTAATCTTCCACCCCTACACCGCCGCCACCTACATAAAGTAATTAATTCCTATCCCGCCTCTCCCGGAGCCCACTGCAACTAAATAAATGTATTAACCCCTAAACCCCTGGCCTCCCACATCACTAGCACTTACTAAACCTATTAATCCCTAAACCGACAGCCCCCCACATCGCCATAAACTAAATTAAACTATTAACCCCTAAACCTAACAACCCGCTAACTTTAAATTAAATATTAACTCATCCCTATCTTATAATAAATTTAAACTTACCTTTAGATTTAAATTAAACTATATTAAACTAATAATTAATCTACCCTAACTGTTAGACTAAATTACATTAAACTATATTAAATTAATAATTAACCTACCCTAATTGTTATACCAAAATTACATTAAACTATATTAAATTAATAATTAATGTACCCTATTATACTAAAATGACATTAAACTACAAATTAAATTAACTATATTATATATTTAAAAACCTAACCCTACTTAAATAATTTAAATCTACACTAAAAAATTACTAAGTTACAAAAAATAACAAACACTAAGGCCTAGATTTAGAGTTGGGCGGTAGCCGTGAAAACCAGCGTTAGAGGCTCCTAACACTGTTTTTTACCGCCCTCTGGTATTTGGAGCCAGTCATTAAAGGGTCTAACGCTCACATTCCAGCCGCGACTTTTCCATACCGCAGATCCCCCTACGCCAATTGCGTATCCTATCTTTTCAATGGGATCTTTCTAACGCCGGTATTTAGAGTCGTGGCTGAAGTGAGCGTTAGAAATCTAACGACAAAACTCCAGCTGCAGAAAAAAGTCAGTAGTTAAGAGCTTTCTGGGCTAACACCGGTTTATAAAGCTCTTAACTACTGTGTTCTAAAGTACACTAACACCCATAAACTACCTATGTACCCCTAAACCGAGGCCCCCCCACATCACCGCCACTCTATTAAATTTTGTAACCCCTAATCTGCCGTCCGCACGCCGCCGCAAGGTACGTTATACTTATGTACCCCTAATCTGCTGCCCCTAACACCGCCGACCCCTATATTATATTTATTAACCCCTAATCTTCCCCCCTCAACGTCGCCTCCACCTGCCTACACTTATTAACCCCTAATCTGCCGAGCGGACCGCACCGCTACTATAATAAAGTTATTAACCCCTAATCCGCCTCACTCCCGCCTCAATAACCCTATAATAAATAGTATTAACCCCTAATCTGCCCTCCCTAACATCGCCGACACCTAACTTCAAGTATTAACCCCTAATCTGCCGATCAGAGCTCACCGCTACTCTAATAAATTTTTTAACCCCTAAAGCTAATTCTAACCCTAACCCTAACCCCCCCTAACTTAAATATAATTTAAATCTAACTAAATAAATTAACTATTATTAAATAAATTATTCCTATTTAAAGCTAAATACTTACCTGTAAATTAAACCCTAATATAGCTGCAATATAAATTATAATTATATTGTAGCTATTTTTGGATTTATATTTATTTTACAGGTAACTTTGTAATTATTTTAGCCAGGTACAATAGCTATTAAATAGTTAATAACTATTTAATAGTTACCTAGTTAAAATAATTACAAAATGACCTGTAAAATAAATCCTAACCTAAGTTACAATTAAACCTAACACTACACTATCAATAAATTAATTAAATAAAATACCTCCAATTACCTACAATTAAACCTAACACTACACTATCAATAAATTAATTAAATAAAATACCTACAATTAAATACATTTAAATAAACTAACTAAAGTACAAAAAATAAAAAAGAACTAAGTTACAAAAAATAAAAAAATATTTACAAACATAAGAAAAATATTACAACAATTTTAAACTAATTACACCTACTCTAAGCCCCCTAATAAAATAACAAAGCCCCCCAAAATAAAAAAATGCCCTACCCTATTCTAAATTAAAAAAGTTCAAAGCTCTTTTACCTTACCAGCCCTTAAAAGGACCTTTTGTGGGGCATGCCCCAAAGAATTCAGCTCTTTTGCCTGTAAACAAAACATACAATACCCCCCCCAACATTAAAACCCACCACCCACATACCCCTAATCTAACCCAAACCTCCCTTAAATAAACCTAACACTAAGCCCCTGAAGATCTTCCTACCTTATCTTCACCTCGCCGGGTATCACACAGATCCGTCCTGGCTCCGAAATCTTCATCCAAGCCCAAGTGGGGGCTGGTGATCCATAATCTAGCGGCTGAAGAGGTCCAGAAGAGGCTCCAAAGTTTTCATCGTATCCGGGAAGAAGAGGCGATCCGGACCGGCAACCATGTTGATCCAAGCGGCATCTTCTATCTTCATCCGATGAGGAACGGCTCCATCTTGCAGACCTCCGACGTTGAACATCCTGCTGGCCCGACGGACTACCGACGAATGAAGGCTCCTTTAAGGGATGTCATCCAAGATGGCGTCCCTCGAATTCCAATTGGCTGATAGGATTCTATCAGCCAATCGGAATTAAGGTAGGAAAATTCTGATTGGCTGATGGAATCAGCCAATCAGAATCAAGTTCAATCCGATTGGCTGATCCAATCAGCCAATCAGATTGAGCTTGCATTCCATTGGCTGTTCCGATCAGCCAATAGAATGCGAGCTCAATCTGATTGGCTGATCGGATCAGCCAATCGGATTGAACTTGATTCTGATTGGCTGATTCCATCAGCCAATCAGAATTTTCCTACCTTAATTCCGATTGGCTGATAGAATCCTATCAGCCAATCGGAATTCAAGGGACGCCATCTTGGATGACGTCCCTTAAAGGAGCCTTCATTCGTCGGTAGTCCGTCGGGCCAGCAGGATGTTACGCGTCGGAGGTCTGCAAGATGGAGCCGTTCCTCATCGGATGAAGATAGAAGATGCCGCTTGGATCAAGATGGTTGCCGGTCCGGATCGCCTCTTCTTCCCGGATAGGATGAAGACTTTGGAGCCTCTTCTGGACCTCTTCAGCCGCCGGATTATGGATCGCCAGCCCCCGCTTGGGCTTGGATGAAGATTTCGGAGCCAGGACCGATCGGTGATACCTGGCATGGTGAAGACAAGGTAGGAAGATCTTCAGGGGCTTAGTGTTAGGTTTATTTAAGGGGGGTTTGGGTTAGATTAGGGGTATGTGGGTGGTGGGTTTTAATGTTGGGGGGGTATTGTATGTGGGGGTTTTTTTACAGGCAAAAGAGCTGAATTCTTTGGGGCATGCCCCACAAAAGGTCCTTTTAAGGGCTGGAAAGGTAAAAGAGTTTTTTTTATTTTGGGGGGCTTTGTTATTTTATTAGGGGGCTTAGAGTAGGTGTAATTAGTTTAAAATTGTTGTAATATTTTTCTTATGTTTGTAAATATTTTTTTATTTTTTGTAACTTAGTTCTTTTTTATTTTTTGTACTTTAGGTAGTTTATTTAAATGTATTTATTTGTAGGTATTGTATTTAATTAATTTATTGATATTGTAGTGTTAGGTTTAATTGTAGGTAATTGTAGGTATTGCATTTAATTAATTTATTGATAGTGTAGTGTTAGGTTTAATTGTAACTTAGGTTAGGATTTATTTTACAGGTAATTTTGTAATTATTTTAACTAGGTAGCTATTAAATAGTTATTAACTATTTAATAGCTATTGTACCTGGTTAAAATAATTACAAAGTTACCTGTAAAATAAATATTAATCCTAAAATAGCTACAATATAATTATAATTTATATTGTAGCTATATTAGGGTTTATTTTACAGGTAAGTATTTAGCTTTAAATAGGAATAATTTATTTAATAAGAGTTAATTTATTTTGTTAGATAAAAATTATATTTAACTTAAGGGGGTGTTAGTGTTATGGTTAGACTTAGCTTTAGGGGTTAATCCATTTATTACAGTAGCGGCGAGATTCGGTCGGCAGATTAGGGGTTAATAATTGAAGTTAGGTGTCGGCGATGTTAGGGAGGGCAGATTAGGGGTTAATATTATTTATTATAGGGTTATTGAGGCGGATTAGGGGTTAATAACTTTATTATAGTAGCGGTGCGGTCCGCTCGGCAGATTAGGGGTTAATAAGTGTAGGCAGGTGGAGGCGACATTGTGGGGGGCAGATTAGGGGTTAATAAATATAATATAGGGGTCGGCGGTGTTAGGGGCAGCAGATTAGGGGTACACAGGGATAATGTAGGTAGCGGCGGTTTACGGAGCGGCAGATTAGGGGTTAAAAAAAATATGCAGGTGTCAGCGATAGCGGGGGCGGCAGATTAGGGGTTAATAAGTGTAAGGTTAGGGGTGTTTAGACTCGAGGTTCATGTTAGGGTGTTAGGTGCAGACTTAGGAAGTGTTTCCCCATAGAAAACAATGGGGCTGCGTTAGGAGCTGAATGCTGCTTTTTTGCAGGTGTTAGGTTTTTATTCAGCTCAAATGGCCCCATTGTTTTCTATGGGGGAATCGTGCACGAGCACGTTTTTGAAGCTGGCCGCGTCCATAAGCACCGCTGGTATCTAGAGTTGCAGTGGCGTTAAATTATCCTCTACGCTCCCTTTTTGGAGCCTAACGCACTGAAAATGCAGCCATTCTGTGAACTCTAAATACCAGCGGTATTTAAAAGGTGCGGGGGAAAAAAAGCACGCGTAGCTAACGCACCCCTTTGGCCGCCAAACTCTAAATCTAGCCGTAAGTTACAAAAAAAAATAAACACACTGGCCTCTAGTTATCAACATGTCTACTTACCTGCATTCGCCTGCCCCAATAGGCTCGCCTAAGCTTGCCTAACATCGCCGCCGCGGACCTGAATACGTTCGAAAAATTTATCTAGAAAGTTGTCAAAAAGCCACGCACCAAGTACAGTGCGATGAGCAGTGGATTGTTGTTAACTAACAGTCATTGATCTCGCTGCTCATCGGCTTATTCGCAGCTTTCTTGCTAGCCTGTCACTAAGCACCCACACTATAGTTTTACCCCCTAAACCGCCACTTCCGGACCCCGCGGCCACTATAATAAACTTATTAACCCCTAAACCGCCGCTCCCGGACCCGGCCGCCACTATAATAAATATATGAACCCCTAAACCGCTGCTCCCGGAACCCGCCGCAACTATAATAAATATATGAACCCCTAAACCGCCGCTCCCGGACCCCGCCGCCACCTTCATTATACCTATTAAACCCCTAATCGACCGCCCCCTATATCGCCGCCACCTACATAAAGTTATTAACCCCTATCCTGCCGATCCCGGACCCCGCCGCAAATAAATTAATTGTTTAACCCCTAAACCGCCGCACCCGGAGCCCTCCGCCACCTACATTACATTTATTAACCCCTATCCTGCCCCCCCTACACTGCCTCCACCTACAGTACATTGATTAACCCCTAATCTACCCCCCCTACACCGCCGCCAATATATTAAATGAATTAACCCCTAAACCTAAGTCTAACCATAACCCTAACACCCCCCTAACTTAAATATTATTTAAATTAATCTAAATAAATATTCCTATAATTAAATAAATTAATCCTATTTAAAACTAAATACTTACCTATAAAATAAACCCTAAGATAGCTACAATATAATTAATAATTACATTGTAGCTATTTTAGGGTTTATTTTTATTTTACAGGCAACTTTGTGTTTATTTTAACTAGGTACAATAGCTATTAAATAGTTATTAACTATTTAATAGCTACCTAGCTAAAATAAATACAAAATTACCTGTAAAATAAATCCTAACCTAAGTTACAATTACACCTAACACTACACTATCATTAAATAAATTAAATTAATTAACTACAGTTACCTAACATTAAATAAAATGAACTAAAAATAACTAAAGTACAAAAAAAACCTCTAAATTACAGAAAATAAAAAAAATTACAAGAAGTTTAAACTAATTACACCTAATCTAAGCCCCCAAATAAAATAAAAAAGCCCCCCAAAATAATAAAATGCCCTACCCTATACTAAATTATAAATAGCCCTTAAAAGGGCTTTTTGCGGGGCATTGCCCCAAAGTAATCCGCTTTTTTACCTGTAAAAAAAAATACAATACCCCCCAACATTACAACCCACCACCCACACACCCCTACTCTAAAACCCACCCATTACCCCCTTAAAAAAACCTAACACTACCCCATTGAAGATCACCCTACCTTGAGCCGTCTTCACCCAGCCGGGCACCAGTGGTCATCCAATCTGTCCAGTAGTCTTAATCTGATGGGCCAGAAGAAGACATCCAGACCGGCAGAAGTCTTCATCCTATCCGGGCAGAAGAGGACATCCGGACCGGGAGAAAGCTTCATCCAAGCGGCATCTTCTATCTTCATCCATCCGACGAGGAACGGCTCCATCTTGAAGACCTCCGGCGCGGAGGTCAATCGCATTCTATCAGCTGATTGGATCAGCCAATCGGATTGAAGTTCAATCCGTTTGGCTGATTACATCAGCCAATCGGATTTTTCCTACCTTAATTCCGATTGGCTGATAGAATCCTATCAGCCAATCGGAATTCGAGGGACGCCATCTTGGATGACGTCATTTAAAGGAATATTCATTTGTCGTTAGTCGTCAGCCTAGAAGGATGTTCTGCGCTGGAGGTCTTCAAGATGGAGCCGTTCCTCGTCGGATGGATGAAGATAGAAGATGCCGCTTGGATGAAGCCTTCTCCCGGTCCGGATGTCCTCTTCTGCCCGGAGAGGATGAAGACTTCTGCCGGTCTGGATGTCCTCTTCTGGCCCATCGGATGACCACTAGTGCCCGGCTGGGTGAAGATGGCTCAAGGTAGGGTGATCTTCAATGGGGTAGGTTTTTTTAAGGGAGTATTGGGTGGGTTTTAGAGTAGGGGTGTGTGGGTGGTGGGTTGTAATGTTGTTGGGGGGTATTGTATTTTTTTTTACAGGTAAAAGTCCTTTTAAGGGATATTTGTAATTTAGTATAGGGTAGGGCATTTTATTATTTTGGGGGGCTTTTTATTTTATTAGGGGGCTTAGATTAGGTGTAATTAGTTTAAACTTCTTGTAATTTTTTTTTCTGTAATTTAGAGGGTTTTTTTTGTACTTTAGTTATTTTTAGTTAATTTTATTTAATGTTAGGTAATTGTAGTTAATTAATTTAATGTATTTAATGATAGTGTAGTGTTAGGTGTAATTGTAACTTAGGTTAGGAATTATTTTACAGTTAATTTTGTATTTATTTTAGCTAGGTAGCTATTAAATAGTTAATAACTATTTAATAGCTATTGTACCTAGTTAAAATAAATACAAAGTTGCCTGTAAAATAAAAATAAACCCTAAAATAGCTACAATGAAATTATTAATTATATTGTAGCTATCTTAGGGTTTATTTTATAGGTAAGTATTTAGTTTTAAATAGGATTAATTTATTTAATTATAGGAATATTTATTTAGACTAATTTAAATAATATTTAAGTTAGGGAGGTGTTAGGGTTAGACTTAGGTTTAGGGGTTAATTCATTTAATATATTGGCGGCAGTGTAGGGGGGGTAGATTAGGGGTTAATCAATGTACTGTAGGTGGCGGCGGTGTAGGGGGTGCAGGATAGGGGTTAATAAATGTAATGTAGGCGGCGGAGAGCTCCGGGTGCAGCGGTTTAGGGGTTAAACAATTAATTTATTTGCGGCGGGGTCCGGGATCGGCAGGATAGGGGTTAATAACTTTATGTAGGTGGCGGCGGTATAGGGGGCGGCAGATTAGGGGTTAATTAATATAATGTAGGTGGCGGCAGGGTCCGGGAGCGGCGGTTTAGGAGTTCATATATTTATTATAGTTGCGGCGGGGTCCGGGAGTGGCGGTTTAGGGGTTCATAAGTATAAAGTAGGTGGCGGCAGATTAGGGGTGTTTAAACTCGGGATACATGTTAGGGTGTTAGGTGCAGAAACTTCCCATAGAAATCAATGGGATATCAGGCAGCAGCAAAAATGAGCTCTCGCTGCTGTCAGACTCCCATTGATTCCTATGGGATCCACCACCACCAGACGGCGGATTGAACATCAGGTACGCTGGGCTGGAATAGTGGCAAGCGTACCTGGTTGTTCGTTGATAACTTCCAAAAGTAGTCAGATAGTGCCGAACTTGCGTTCGGAACATCTGTAGTGATGTAACCATCGATCTGTGTCGGACTGAGTCCTGCAGATCGTATGTTACGTCACTAGATTCTATTTTTGCCGGTCTGTAGGGCTTGATAACTATGGCGAATCAGCTGCGGAATTCCAGCGTATTTGCGATTGATGGCTTGATAACTAGAGGCCTAAATTACACAAAATAAAAAATAAATTATCAAAGATTTAAACTAATTTCACCTAATCTAACGGCCCTATGAAAATAAAAAAGCGACCCCTCCCAAAAAAAAAAAACCCCTAGCCTAAAGTACAAATAGCCCTTAAAAGGGCATTTTGTGGGGCATTGCCACAAATAAATCAGCTCTTTTACCTGTAAATAAAAAATACAAATACCCCCCCGACAGTAAAACCCACCACCCACACAACCAACCCTCCTAAATAAAAACCTAACTAAAAAAACCTAAGCTCCCCATTGCCCTGAAAAGGGCATTTGAATGGGCATTTCCATTAAAAGGGCATTTAGCTCTATTGCAGCCCAAACCCCTAATCTAAAAATAAAACCCACCCAATACACCCTTAAAAAATCCTAACATTAACCCCTGAAGATTCACCAAGCCCGCAGAAGTCTTCACCCAGATTGCAACTTCCATCTTCATCCATCCGGCGCAGAGCAGCTCCATCTTCAAGACATCCGACGCAGAGCATCCTCTTCATTCGACATCTTCTTCCCGAATGTAGGTTCCTTTAAATGACATCATCCAAGACGTCAATCAGCCAATAGGATTGAGCTTTCATCCTATTGGCTAATCCAATCTAAGGGATGCCATCTTGGATGACGTTATTTAAAGGAACCTTCATTCGGGAATAAGACGTTGAATGAAGAGGATGCTCCGCGTCGGATGTCTTGATGATGGAGCCACTCTGCGCCGGATGGATGAAGATAGAAGATGCCGTCTGGGTGAAGTCTTCTGCGGGCTTGGATGAAGACTTCTGCCGGCTTCTTGGAGGATGGATGTCGGATCTTCAAAACTGAAAGTGAATCTTCAGGGGTTAGTTTTAGGATTTTTTAAGGGTGTATTGGGTGGGTTTTATTTTTCAATTAGGGGTTTGGGCTGCAATAGAGCTAAATGCCCTTTTAAGGGCAATGCCCATCCAAATGCCCTTTTCATGGCAATGGGGAGCTTAGTGTTTTTTTTAGTTAGGGTTTTATTTGGGGGGTTGGTTGTATGGATGGTGGGTTTTATTGTTGGGGGGGTATTTGTATTTTTTATTTACAGGTAAAAGAGCTGATTTCTTTTGGGCAATTCCCAGCAAAAGGCCCTTTTAAGGGCTATTTGTAGTTTATTTTAGGCTAGGGTTTTTTTATTTTGGGGGGATTTTTTTATTTTCATAGGGCCTTAGATTAGGTGTAATTAGTTTAAATCTTTGATAATTTATTTTTTATTTTGTGTAACTTAGTGTTTATTTTATTTTTGTAACTTAGCAATTTTTTAGTGTAGATTTGAATTATTTGAGGAGGGTTACGTTTTTAAATATTTAATATAGTTAATTTAATGTGTAGTTTAATGTAATTTTAGTATATCAGTTAGGGTAGGTTAATTATTAATTTAATATAGTTTAATGTAATTTTAGTATAACAGTTAGGGTAAGTTAATTATTAGTTTAATATTGTTTAATTTAAATCTAAAGGTAAGTTTAAATTTATTATAAGATAGGGATGAGTTAATATTTAATGTACAGTTAGCGGGTTGTTAGGTTTAGGGGTTAATAGGTTAATTTAGTTTATGGCGAGGTGGGGGGCTGGAGGTTTAGGGGTTAATAACTTTATTTAGTTGCGGTGGGCTCCGTGAGCGGCGGGATAGGGGTTAATAACATAATGTATGTGGCGGCAGTGTAGGGGCTGCAGATTAGGGGTTAAGAACATAATGTAGGTGGCGGCAGGGTCCGGGAGCGGCGGGATAGGGGTTAATACATTTATTACAGTTGTGGTGGGCTCTGGGAGCGGCGGTTTATGGGTTAATAACTTTATTTAGTTGCGGCAGGGTTGGGGAGCGGCGGGATAGGGGTTAAACAGTTTAGTATAGTGGCGATGTCAGGCGAGCGTATTGGTGCCGGTGAATGCAACACAGTTGACGGCTTGATAAATAGGCCTCTATAAGTGGAGCGCTAATTTATCTTGCGCCCACAAACTGGCAAATATCCCTCTTTGAGGTCAGCAATAAATAACCAACCATTGCACGAAGCTGGTTATTGCTACCGCAAGTTCGCGGTAGCAATTATCTCTTATAAAATTAACCAGAGATCAGATCTCTGGTTAATTTTATAAATTTGCCCCAAATGCCCCCAAGATACAGTGTAATATACTTTATCAAAAAAAATAAGATAGTAGCAGCTTTATTTTTTAATAAAGTAACAGCACGTAGCAGTTTTGGGGGGCTAAAGTTGGCAGCTTTAGGGTGTTAGAAAAAAAGGCACTGAAAAGTGCCTTTACATTGCAGTCTATGGAAACTGTGTGTTCCCTGTAAATATATATGTATATGCTTATATACATATATATTTACAGGTATACCTCACTTTACAGCGCTTCATTTAACAGCACGACGCTAATACAGCGCTTTGTGGAGCTGAAGTTCAACCTCCAAGGATTTTGAAACAGTGCTGTGATATTCGTGAGATTGCGAGAAAAGTGACTGGCACCATTTTTTTTATGCGCAGTTCACTCTACTGTTTACATCATTACAACAGTAACTGTCACTATTTTACAGGTACAGTATTTATTGAATACTAATTGAATACTGTGCTGTGCTAGTGTTAAACTAAACATAGCACTATTGCACCCCTAATATATGTTAGTTCAAATATGTTTTCAAGTTTTTAAACACACTGCCAAGTGAAAAGAAAGCTAAAACTGCCTTGTTTCACTTTAAGGCAGTTTTCACTTTACAGCGGGCTCCGGTCCCTTAACCGCTATATGAGCGGGGTATACCTGTATGTGTTAATATGTGTATATACAAGAGTTCACAAAGTATGTTAATCATATACATGCAAATTCATCTGTTAGGCAATCCACTGCCATAATAAACCTCCGGAACTTATGAAACATGCACAGTACTGTATCAAACGTACCCCTTGTAATGTCAAAAACTTGTATTTTGGTATCAAATTGACTATGGTTCCTTAGCCTACAATACAGGGTAGGTAACTACAACATGTTAGACTAATTATTAATACCCTCTAAGTCAGTGGGATCTAAGAAACCATTAAAATAATGTTGACTGGAATGCAGTACATTATGTATTCCTGTGCAATATGGTTTCAATATTAGGCAGCTTTTTTAGTTGGGGTACAATATTAGTGGATGGCTTATCTGGCATTACAAATACAAGTTTCATTTCAATAGATCAATGTGTATTTTAACAGGAACTGTATCAGTGAAGCAGTGAACGGATTCATTTATGTCTTTTGATGTCTTTAAGACATCTATAAGGTTTTGATAACTGGCATTCAGTTTCCATTCGCAGTGTCACTAAAGCAGTCATATGATAATGACATGAGGATTGGTGAATAACCAAATGTGAATTAAAATGTGTAGTGCTCTTATATGATAGAAGGTTTATAACACTTATTTTGTATCAGTGTGTTCCAAACTTAGCCATACATTAATTGCAACAATAATTTATATGTGCATGTAGGCTTTTGTCATACACTAAAACAGGTCTAAATATGTTCATATCATTAATTTCATTTTAATTGTAACTTATATGTACACTTACTTGAGCTGTGTTTAGGGCGGCACAATTTGCTTGTCATACTTAACCTGGCATGGCTTTCTTAACCAATGGGCATGTTTTGTCTGTTTTTTAGATGCTGTGTTAGGTGTTGCTAGTAAGGCTATAATTATGGCTGATTGCCGAAACGCGTAAGCCGGCTTGTGCTATTACTTGACTTTATTAAGACTTACTGTGTTTTCTGCTGGATCTTTTAAACATTGGATTAATCAAAAGTATGTTTTATAGGAGTGAGACAATCTCTTCATTTACTTTAATATGTGTATATACATATATATTTAAAATTTGCTGACATCACTAAGTGACCCCCTTCGGTGTGCTAGTTCTCATGCCGTGAGACAAATTGAGGCTCCCATTGAAACCTATGGAGGTGGGCTCTTGTGAACGCAATGCTTCCCAGCAATGTTCGCATTATGGCTAACTTTTAACACAACGGCTCCTGCACTAAAGGATCTTTTGCGCTAAGCCTCCTGCGCTGGCCTGGGCTCTGTGAAGAAGAGGAGGGATTTAGCATGGCTCTTCAGCATGTTTTGGTAAGTTTGTTTAAACTATTTAAAGTGAATGAATACTGCTGAATTTGCTTTCTTTAAATTTCGTGCTGCATTCTTTCAGATATTTGTCTTGTTAGAATGAGATGAGTATCTGTGTTTTGTTTACGAAACTGCATTTATAACCAAACAAATGCACATGTCTAGTATATATTTGATAAAAATTCCAAAAGTAGTTGTTGGAGGTATTTGCAGGCAGCACAACTTAGGTAAAAATTAATAAAGTTTATTTAATCATTAAAATAGATACAAGCACAGTTACAATTGTTACCCAAACACACAGGGGAAAAAGACTGCCTTCCGACGCGTTTCCTGCTCAAACTGAGCACTTCATCAGGGATGGCAGGTGTCTCCCTTCCAAACTATTTATTGGAGTTGGACGACTTAACCCTTTGTGAACTACACTCTAAAAATAAATGTTCAGTTCCTCTTTTCAACAAATGTTGTTACTGAACAAGGATCACATGTCATCAACTCCAACAAATCTCACCATTTTCTAACATAAATGATACATTAGTTTCTACAATATTTACATTAAACAGTTTAACATTTTAATTTGTTTGCAGTTTGAAAAGTAGAGGGAATTGCTATGTTGAAAGAAGGTGCTTCATGATACAATAAACAATTTCTAAGTAAACAGTGTACTCTAAAAGATATCTTTATGGCCTATATGTGTATCGGTTGGTACGTGTAGCCATATTATTAGGTAACAACTTATAAATGCGAACTTATTTTGTTCATATGTTGAATTTCGCTATATATGGATCCACGTACCCACCCAGTACATTGTGTGCATCTCACAGTTTGTACATTCTCACAGTATATAGATTCAAATGAATCATGTTACCTTAGTACATCAATAACAATGTGAGTTAAAAATTAATAGTAGCTGTAGAGGTAACTTGTATTTTTATTTTTATTGCACTGTGAGCTAGCTCTATATTTACCAATGTTGTTTCAGATAGAAAAATAATAATAATCTAAATTTATATTAATGCGGATCTATGAGTATTGAGTTTAGATAAAAAGATAACTCATGTATGTATTGCACTGGGAGCTAGTTCTATGTATTTTAGTAGTGATCTTAATCTATTTATATAGAAAGTAAGTTTGGACCCAAGAATACTTTTAGTGTTTATTTTACTGGGAGCTAGCTCAATGTCTCCTGTAGTATACATAAGTCACTACATATAGTTTATAAAACCTCCCATGATTTAGTAATAGAATTGGTCATATGTATATGATAGGGGACAAATAACAAATAGTTAGTAATATTATAAACAAATTTGCAGTTTAAGGAAAATTGATTTAAACTTTCTGAATATAGTCTTGCAATTTCTATAATATATATACACTTTCTCATTGTAATTAATTAATTGCCAGTGTATAGCTGCAAATCCCATATTTTATTCATCCCATTAGGAAATCCAGTTCTTAACTTATGAATCCAAAAGGCCTCTTTTTTATTTAGTTTCGCTAGTCTATCTCCTCCAGATATTCTATTTGGCACTCTGTCGATGATTTGAAATTGAAACATTTTGAGTATCTCTTTTTGCATATTTTTGTTATAATTAGTTCCATGTCTATGTGTTGCAAAATGTCTAGCTACTGGAGTCTTAGGTTCCTTTGCCTCGATAGACAAAAGATGCTCACGTATTCGTTCTTTTACAGCTCTTATTGTGCGCCCTGTATATTGCTTACCACATTTTGTACATGAAACTAAATATACTGCATAATCTGACTGACAGTCAAAATGATGTTCAATTGAAAATTCTTGTGCAGTAGTGTGTGATCTGAATATTTCCCCCATTTTCACATAATGACAACTTTTACAAGGTCTGCCGCCACATTTAAATGTGCCTTTTTTAGGATTTAGCCAGGTTCCTCTGTCTCTACTATGTACATTGGAATCAGAGAAATTTCTATTTACAAATTGGCCTATTGTTTTTGCTCTCCTCGAAACAAATTTTACACCATCTACAGAGATGTTTTCAAGTGCTGATTCTTTTTCCAATATTGGCAAGTATTTCTTCACTATGTTACATATTTTAGGGTATTGATTACTGTATTGTGTGGAAAATACTATTTTATTTTCAGAGTTAGAGCACTTACTTTTATCTTTCAATAAGTCTTTTCTATCCATTAGGCGCACCTCTCTGAGTGTATGTTCAAGCTGATTCTTATTATACCCTCTATTTATGAGGCGCTTTTTAAGTTGTTCTGCATGTATGTTATAATCACCTATATTGCTACAATTTCGACGTAGGCGCATAAACTGACCTTTGGGTATTGCCCCTTTTAGATGTCTTGGATGATTAGATTCTGCCCTAAGAATTGTGTTACCTGCTATTTCTTTTCTGTAAGTTTCCATACTAACAGTCATATTAATTTTATCAATTTTAATTTTGAGATCAAGGAAATTAATACTATCTTTAGCATAGCTCCAGGTAAACTTAAGGTTCATGCTGTTATAATTTAAGGTCATGACGAAATCTGTTGGACATTACCACTCCATATGATGAGCACATCGTCAATAAATCTTGTGTAAAATTTAATGTAATGCTTATACTCATTTAGCTCTCCAAAGATTTTAAAAAATTCAAAATAACTTAAATAATTGTTCGCATATGAGGGGGCAAATTTTGCCCCCATAGCTGTCCCTCGCTTTTGTAGGTACATTTTGCCTTCAAATACAAAATAATTATGTGTCAGCAGGTAGGTCACAACCTCTGTGAGGTAGCTTATGAAGACAGTGTCATAATTAGTGTAAAGTTTTAAAATTTCTTCCAAAGCTAATACTCCTTGCTGATGTGGTATACATGAGTATAAAGATACTACATCTATAGAAGGATATCAGTATCATTCAGTGCAAAACCTTCTAACTTTCTAAGCAGTTGTTTGGTATCTCTAAGGTAACCTGGCATGTTAACTACCACCGGTTGTAAGTGGCCGTCAACCCATTCCCCTAATCTCTCTCCCAGAGTGCCTATGGTGGAAATTATTGGTCTTCCCGGTGGTCTCGTGGGGTGTTTATGAATTTTTGGCAAAAGTTTAAATGTCGATATTACTGGAGTTTTTATGAGAAGGGAATCAACTATTTTTTCATCAAATATGCCTAGTTTCCTGCCTTCTTCAGATTTAATTCATCAATAAATTTTGCAGTGGGATTAAATGTGAGTGCTCTATATGTCTCTGTGTCACTTAACTGTGACATTGCTTCATTTACATAAGCAGTTCTATCAAGGATTACAATCGAACCACCTTTATCAGAATTAGTGATCACAATGTGTTCATTTTTTTGAATATTTTTTAAAGCTAGTCTCTCTTTTGCAGATAGATTGTCTTTCTTTCTACTTTTGCTAAATTCTAAATGGTATAGTTTAGTAAGCTCCTGTTCTACTATAGTGTGGAATATGTCTATATTTTCTCCTCTTGACTGTGAGGGATAGAAATGTTTATTAGCAAATTTTACATCAATTTTGGGTATTATTAAATTTGCATCACTATTGCGAATACTATCTCTCTGGAGTGTTACTAGGTCTGTTACATCACATAGGTCATTAAAGCTCAAAATTTCTACATCATTAGGAATAGAAGTAAAAGGAATAGTCTGTATATTGATGGATTGTGTACTCTCATTGTTAGTATCTGGTATATGACAGAAGTGCTTTTTTAGTGTCACCTTTCTCATAAACTTATTTAAATCTATCAATGTGTCAAATAGGTTAAAGTCACTGGTAGGTGCATAGCCAAGTCCCTTGGATAAAACCTTGTATTGGTCAGCATTTAGCTCTACTTGCGACATATTGATTATGCTTTGTTCTTCTGTGACTTCCCGTTTTTTGGCCCCTTGGTCGATCTACTTGGGTATCTCAGTGTTGACATTCTTTGTCCCTTTCTGGGGCCAGTAGACTGATCTTCTTTGACCATATCAGAAAAAGATCTTCGAGCTGCAATCTCTTTGGGTTTCGCACCTAGCAGAGTACCATCTGAATTATCACTATTGATCACTTCATCAACTTCCATTGTGCTTGGATTTTCTGGTTGTTCAAATTCTGCTGTAGATGACAATTCTTTGGTATCATTTGTTGAGGTATCAGTAGCTATACTGCTTTCACTGAATGTTACTCTTCTGCCTTCAGAATTTTTTCTTTTATTATTTTTCTTTTGCCATTTGTGTTTTCCTTTTTTTCCTTGATTATCTTTGCTGTTGGTATTCCAGGTGTATACTATATTAAGCTCATAGTCCTTACAATCTCGCTTGTATTTTTTGATTTTCCTCTCCATTATTTCTTTGTCTAATTTTCCAAGTGTATCATTGAATTGTGCTTCAAATGCTACAAATCTTGAATCTTCTTTCATTCCATCTATTTTAGCCTGTAAGTCAGTGAGTTCCACCAGTATTGCTTCTCTTTCCATTTTCTTTTTATTCAGCAACTTTCAAATAAGTATCAGAGAACAATTGGTTAGGGTTTCGTTCCATTCTTCCATAAACAGGACATCATCTTTATCATTAGCTGGATATTTCTTCATCCTGAGTCCCCTTGGAACTTTTTTTTCCTTTGTATAAAGTTGTAGGAACTCTACCTCCCACCAAAGTCTCAGTTCCACCAAATTAATTAGATCCTCCTGTGTGTTTTCAAGGGTGTCTGTGCTTTTCATTAGTGATTCTAAGTTTGTGCGCCTTTGTGCAATATTTCCATAGGCCATCTTGTCAATTTTAGACCTCAATTTTCAAAAAACTTAATGTCTTTTATTTTATGTGCTTTGATTAGAGTCTTACAGGAAAGTTTCATATAAAACAACCAACATTCATACACTAGACTCTAAACAGCGGCTGCAATAGGTCCCATGGAATGTTAAATGACAGTGGTATCGTAATGTTCCAAAGCAATGTTAATCAACAAGCTCTATGATATTAGATGAACTCCAGTGGTGCAACACAATGGTATGGTTGTATAATCAATTTAATAACGTGTTGTTATTGAAAAAACGGCATCCACTAGCATATTTTCATCACAGGTGTGTATGCCCTTTTAATAGCGTGTGTGTGTTCAGATGTATATCCTCTTATTCACGTTAAAGATCAATACTAATACCACAATACACAGTACCCACACCGGTATCAAAACGACTGACTTGATAATCACAGTGAATAATGTCATTAATTCCGGTCCTACTCACTGCAGGAAGGGCAAATTTCAGTGTCAGTGGTAAATGATCTGATCCGTGTTGATTTCTCCTAGTTGTCCTCACACGCTAAACACACCTGCAGGGTAGCTCAGTGATTGTCTGCTATGCAGGCTTTAGTTGCTTGGAAAGAAACACAGGTCATAGATTGCATACACCTCTCCTCAGTTTACCTGGAGCTATGCTAAAGATAGTATTAATTTCCTTGATCTCAAAATTAAAATTGATAAAATTAATATGACTGTTAGTATGGAAACTTACAGAAAAGAAATAGCAGGTAACACAATTCTTAGGGCAGAATCTAATCATCCAAGACATCTAAAAGGGGCAATACCCAAAGGTCAGTTTATGCGCCTACGTCGAAATTGTAGCAATATAGGTGATTATAACATACATGCAGAACAACTTAAAAAGCGCCTCATAAATAGAGGGTATAATAAGAATCAGCTTGAACATACACTCAGAGAGGTGCGCCTAATGGAAAGAAAAGACTTATTGAAAGATAAAAGTAAGCGCTCTAACTCTGAAAATAAAATAGTATTTTCCACACAATACAGCAATACCCTAAAATATGTAACATAGTGAAGAAATACTTGCCAATATTGGAAAAAGAATCAGCACTTGAAAACATCTCTGTAGATGGTGTAAAATTTGTTTCGAGGAGAGCAAAAACAATAGGCCAATTTGTAAATAGAAATTTCTCTGATTCCAATGTACATAGTAGAGACAGAGGAACCTGGCTAAATCCTAAAAAAGGCACATTTAAATGTGGCGGCAGACCTTGTAAAAGTTGTCATTATGTGAAAATGGGGGAAATATTCAAATCACACACTACTGCACAAGAATTTTCAATTGAACATCATTTTGACTGTCAGTCAGATTATGCAGTATATTTAGTTTCATGTACAAAATGTGGTAAGCAATATACAGGGCGCACAATAAGAGCTGTAAAAGAACGAATACGTGAGCATCTTTTGTCTATCGAGGCAAAGGAACCTAAGACTCCAGTAGCTAGACATTTTGCAACACATAGACATGGAACTAATTATAACAAAAATATGCAAGAAGAGATACTCAAAATGTTTCAATTTCAAATCATAGACAGAGTGCCAAATAGAATATCTGGAGGAGATAGACTAGCGAAACTAAATAAAAAAGAGGCCTTTTGGATTCATAAGTTAAGAACTGGATTTCCTAATGGGATGAATAAAATATGGGATTTGCAGCTATACACTGGCAATTAATTAATTACAATGAGAAAGTGTATATATATTATAGAAATTGCAAGACTATATTCAGAAAGTTTAAATCAATTTTCCTTAAACTGCAAATTTGTTTATAATATTACTAACTATTTGTTATTTGTCCCCTATCATATACATATGTGCTTTGATTAGAGTCTTACAGGAAAGTTTCATATAAAACAACCAACATTCATACACTAGACTCTAAACAGCGGCTGCAATAGGTCCCATGGAATGTTAAATGACAGTGGTATCGTAATGTTCCAAAGCAATGTTAATCAACAAGCTCTATGATATTAGATGAACTCCAGTGGTGCAACACAATGGTATGGTTGTATAATCAATTTAATATGATTTGAAATTGAAACATTTTGAGTATCTCTTCTTGCATATTTTTGTTATAATTAGTTCCATGTCTAATCGGATTGAACTTGATTCTGAATGGCTGATTCCATCAGCCAATCAGAATATTCCTACCTTAATTCCGATTGGCTGATAGAATCCTATCAGCCAATCGGAATTCGAGGGACGCCATCTTGGATGACGTCATTTAAAGGAACCGTCATTCGTCGTTCAGTCGTCGGCCAGGATGGATGTTCCGCGTCGGAGGTCTTCAGGATCCTGCCGCTCCGCTCCGGATGGATGACGATAGAAGATCCCGCTTGGATGAAGACTTCAATCGGATGGAAGACCTCTTCTGCCCCGCTTGGATGAAGACTTCTACCGGATGGAGGACCTCTTCTTGCTCCGCTTGGATCAAGACTTCGGACCCTCTTCTGGACCGATCGCTGAACCCGGTGAGGTGAGGTAAATTTGTAATTATTTTAACTATTTTAGCTATTAAATAGTTCTTAACTATTTAATAGCTATTGTACCTGGTTAAAATAAATACAAAGTTACCTGTAAAATAAATATTAATCCTAAAATAGCTATAATATAATTATAATTTATATTGTAGCTATATTAGGATTTATTTTACAGGTAAGTATTTAGCTTTAAATAGGAATAATTTATTTAATAAGAGTTAATTAATTTCGTTAGATTAAAATTATATTTAATTTAGGGGGGTGTTAGTGTTAGGGTTAGACTTAGCTTTAGGGGTTAATACATTTATTAGAATAGCGGTGAGCTCAAGTCGGCAGATTAGGGGTTAATAATTGAAGTTAGGTGTCGGCGATGTTAGGGAGGGCAGATTTGGGGTTAATACTATTTATTATAGGGTTAGTGAGGCGGATTAGGGGTTAATAACTTTATAATAATAGCGGTGCGGTCCGCTCGGCAGATTAGGGGTTAATAAATGTAGGCAGGTGGAGGCGACGTTGTGGGGGGCAGATTAGGGGTTAATAAATATAATATAGGGGTCGGCGGTGTTAGGGGCAGCAGATTAGGAGTACATAGCTATAATGTAGGTGGCGGCGCTTTGCGGTCGGCAGATTAGGGGTTAATTATTGTAGGTAGCTGGCTGCGACATTGTGGGGGGCAGGTTAGGGGTTAATAAATATAATATAGGGGTCGGCGGTGTTAGGGGCAGCAGATTAGGGGTACATAAGTATAACGTAGGTGGCGGTCGGAAGATTAGGGGTTAAAAAAATTAAATCGAGTGGCGGCGACGTGGGGGGACCTCGGTTTAGGGGTACATAGGTAGTTTATGGGTGTTAGTGTACTTTAGAGCACAGTAGTTAAGAGCTTTATAAACCGGCGTTAGCCCAGAAAGCTCTTAACTACTGACTTTTTTCTGCGGCTGGAGTTTTGTTGTTAGATTTCTAACGCTCACTTCAGACACGACTCTAAATACCGGAGTTAGAAAAATCCCATTGAAAAGATAGGATACGCAATTGACGTAAGGGGATCTGCAGTATGGAAAAGTCGCGGCTGAAAAGTGAGCGTTAGACCCTTTTTTGAGTGACTCCAAATACCGGAGGTAGCCTAAAACCAGCGTTAGGAGCCTCTAACGCTGGTTTTCACGGCTACCGCCAAACTCCAAATCTAGGCCTCAGTTATTTTATGTGTTCTCTCTTTCCCAATATATAGATCGATTTATATCTAAATATTGCTTAAACGACTTTTAAACTATGTAATAATGTGTGATGTTTTTTGCTATCTATTATGTACAAATGTAACATTTAGGGCTAGATTATGAGTGGAGAGCAAAATTACGCTTTCACAAAAACGATATTTGCGCTCTACTCAGTAATACCGACGTACACAAATGTGTGCTGGTATTACAAGTAAACCGCAATGAAAATGTGATATCGCGTTCGCTTTGCATGGAAGCTTTGCGTTCATGAGAGCGCAATTCCATAGGCTCCAATGGGAGCCTTGTTTTGATGCTGATAGACATGGCAGAGAAACCAGTGCAGCACAGGGGGTAAGTTGTACAGCGTTGATTAGCATATTTAAAATATATATGTGTATGAATATATACATATATATTTATGTGTTTATACACATATTAACACATACATATATATGTATATAAGTATATAAATATATATTTACCATTGAAAACACAGTCCCCAAAGACCACTATCTAAAGGCACTTGTCACGTTTTTTTTTTTTTTCAAACACCCAACATCCCCTTACTTTAACCGCTTATGACTGCTTCGTGCTGTTCTTTTGGTTTTGTTTTATAATTCTCAGATTTTTTATTTTTAAAAAGGAACTGTACACTTTATTATGGGGGCAATTGGGGGATATTTTTTAAATTAACCAGAGTTTAATTTCGATTATCACAAAGAGCTACCGCGAGCTCACAATAGCATTAACCAGCCACTTGTAATGGCTGGTTATTTAACATGCGCCCATAAATTGGCAAATTTTCCCCTTTACTGATGCACGTTAAATTAGTGCTCTACTTTTAATCTAACCCTAATCTTATTTTTGTACAACATGATGGGTTAACTGTTGTTGCTTTTGACATGTGTATTTAATGATGCAATCAAGAATATATTATTTAATGATCTAATATAGCACTGCTCAGATATCAGTGAACAAGTGTCATGCCAGTGTGCAAAGCATATAATGAAACAGGAGATTTGGCCTTCATTGTGTTGTTACATACAGATGTTTTGCTGGAGTTTGCACAATAAAGTATTTATTTTACATTTTTCTACTGAGCATTCCTAGCTGGGGACGTATATATACAGTATGTACAAATATATAATACAAGAGTGCCACTAAGCACATTATTATCCTCATAGAATATTACAATAGTTTGTTCCTATAATATTTAAGCAAAGAGTATATCTAATTTATTTTTTTACTTCTTAGTTTCCATTTATCTAAATATTATATTTATATAAATATAAAATATTAACAAACTAAAATAAAGTACATATGTCCTGGCCCATTTTATTCTGTTATTTCAGGTGTACTATATACTTGATATAAATATATTCCAAAAATATCACCAGGCAGTAATATTATTAGCTGCCCTCAAACTGTCAGAAGAAAATTCCCTGAGGACAGAAGAAAATTAAAGTGATATATTGTGCAAAGATTATCTGCTGCACAGTTCCACATTAATCCACAAATTACTTGAGTATAAATATTAAACCTATGTGACTTTTGAGTGAACGCATTTACAACATAACATACTACCATCATATTTCATGTAGCTATGGGGAAAGGTTTCCATAACATTGTATTTTATCTGTCAGGCAGAAGGTTAATAGAATACCTTTTGACTGTAAGACCCATTCATAGATGTTTACAACTGCTATGAGTCATGAAGAAAATACCAGGCACATAACTCCCTTCTCCTACTCCTGCAATTTAACATAAGCTATGCACATGATTTATATGGAATTATCTACATTGTTCAGGATAGTTTAACACTTGCTATTCATACATGAATGAAAAGGCAAATTTTAGCAATATGGGTTGCAACAAGAAACAAAAGCTCTCTGATAAAATTGTTGTACATTGTTTTATGCGCTTTCAGAAACATAAATGATTTCTTAAAAGAATGTTAAAAAATACTTTTTGCTCCACATATAGCAGATAGCCAAACCAGTACTGAAACAGTTATCAGTAGAGGTAATGGTAAATTGAGAGTATATCGTCGATCTGAAAAGGGAGGTAGGAGATGAATCTCTACGACCGATAACAGAAAACCTATGAAATAGACCCCCCGCTAGGGAAATCATTGTATTCAATAAGTGATACTCCCTTCACGTCCCTCTGACATTCGCTGTACTCTGAGAGGAATCGGGCTTCAACAATGCTGAGAAGCGCATATCAACGTAGAAATCTTAGCACAAACTTACTTCACCACCTCCATAGGAGGCAAAGTTTGTAAAACTGAATTGTGGGTGTGGTGAGGGGTGTATTTATAGGCATTTTGAGGTTTGGAAAACTTTGCCCCTCCTGGTAGGATTGTATATCCCATACGTCACTAGCTCATAGACTCTTGCCAATTACATGAACGAAATACTTTTTGCTTTTTTGTAAAATTATGCTTTTTCCTGAGCTCCCTAGACAAGCCAAAAAGCAAATTCTGTAACCTGCAACTGCTGCAAAATCAACTAGATAATTTAGCTAATTTGTAGTATTTTGAAACCCTAGGTTACAGAGTTTGCTTTTCGGCCTCTCTAGAGAGTTTGAGGTGAAGAACAATATTTACTCAGAAACAAGAGGTGTTTAATGTCCCTTTAATTTGGTATAAAATAGCTAATGAGGAGTAAATACAAAATATCCTTCTGCTCAGATAAGCAGTATCAGATAGAAATAAGGCATAAAAATATAGTAGAATCATTTAATTTGTAAAGGGGTTTGAGACCCCAATATTCAAAGCATCGACTTCTGAGATTTTCTAATAAAAGGGTCGGACCCACGAAGTGACGGCGAGTGGTGATGTGACAATGCATATCATTTTAACATTGGCGATAAATTCATTACTAAAATAAACTATTAATCCCTTACACAAAAAACCCTAATTTAAAAAAAAAACCTACATTTAAAAAACAAACCTATCCTAAAAAAAGTTACCCTAAAAAGGGCATTTGGTTTGGCATTACCCTTAGAATAACATTTGGTATGGCAGTATCCAGAGCTCTTTTGCTGCCCAAAAAATAAAAACCTATTCTAAAATAAAAAAACTAAACTGTCTGAAAAGGGCATTAAGTAGGGCATTGTCCTAAAGTGATTTCAGCTCTTTAATGAAGAAAAAAAATCAAAGCCCTATTCTAAAAAAATCCTAAACTAAAAAAAACTAAAAGGTAATAAAAATTAAGCTTAACAATGAAAAAAGCCCACCCCCCAAAAAAACTAAACGCTAAGCTAAGTTTGATCTTACCAACTTGACGGTGCTCCTCTTCTTTCTTCATGGTGGTGATCCACCGGGGTAGTCCTCTTCAACTTTTGTTTATGGCAGTGGTCCTCTCCTTCCATCTTCAGTCTTCCTTCTTCTTCCATCTTCCATCCGATCCTTCTTTTCTTCTTATGTTCTTTTTGCAGAGGTCCTCTTTATGCGGTCACCACCGCACACTGCTGTATTGCAGCAAGGAAAGCAGACTTATATGGTTATCTGCTATCAAAATCTATGTCTCTTTGTGTCTATGTCAATTAGACCAAGCTTGCTGACACATTGCAGAGCCTAGCTATAACATCCTTTCAGATAGAGGGACCACAAAGCAAGAATTGTGACCATCCCTTATTATTCTCTGCCTGCTACTTGGTCAAAAACCACTATATCTACCATAGCTACAGCATAGCACAGACTCCAACCCTAAAGGCCCTAAGTCAGCTATTTGTCTAACGTGCTGCTAGTGAGGGGAGCTAAATGATATTTGTCCCACACTGACCTAAAACTGAGTTGTCTAACCTTGTTTGCACCAAGACTTTAAAGGAACTATATAAGAGCCATAATACCAATTATCAGCCATTAACACAGGAGGGAGAGCAAGAAACTACACAATGTCAGGAAGTCAAGAGACCAGATCCACCAGTTACTCTTTTTTAGCTGATAAATTGAGCACACCAATTAAAATGCTTTGTATGATTCAGATACAGGAACTAATAATAATGTTAAAAAAAATGTACTTCTGTTTTTAATTTAACTTTGTTCTCTTGGTATCCTCTATGGAAGAGCATACTTAGACTCAGGAGCGTGCAGCAGTTTTGTGGCGATGTTTGAAGCAATATTATAAATGGTTAAAATCACTGCTGTCATCTAGTGATTAAAATATTAAAATAATGTGCTACAAACATTGAGGAAGCACTGCATCAGTAGAGTGCTCTATACACATGCACGGCCCTGAGTCTACCTTGGTATGCTCCTAACAGAGGATCACAAGAGTAAATTTGATAACAATTTATTCTCTGTCTGAATTAAAGGGATATAAAACCCAAACATTTTCTTTTGTGATTGAGACAGAGCAGACCATTTTAAAAATGTTCCCAATTTACTTCTATTATGAAATTTGCTTTGTTCCCACAATACTATGTGTTGAAGAGATACTTAGGTAGGTATTATGAGCACTATATGGCAGGAAATAATGCTGCCATCTAATGCTCTAGCAAATGGATTACATTCTTGCAAACCGCTATCATATATTGCTTCAGAAATGGGCAGGCTCCTTAGCATATGTCCATGCTTTTCAATAAAAGATGCAACGAGAACAAAGACAATTTAATAATAGAAGTAAAATAGGAAGTTGTTTAAAACTACATGTTCTGAATCATAAAAGAAAATTTTAGGTTTCATATCCCTTTAATTTGGATTTTCGGGTCTCTTTAAAGAGCAACTCTAGTGAAAAAATTATAAACTCAAATTAGTTATAGCATGTCATTTTAGTACTAGCAACACTGCAAGTATATGTGTTTAACACCCATAAAGGGGTTACATGTTCATGATTTAAGTAACCACAGAGAATTGCTGGTCCCAACTCCTAAGTAGAAAATGATGGTGACTAAATCAGCATCAACAGTGACAGAACACAACTGCGCAACTGCTACTGTTGATTGGGTCCTCAGCCGTTTCCTCTAAGGATCAGCAGTTCTCTGCGGCTTCCCAGTGGTACTTTAAATGGGCAAATAAAGCAGAATTTAATTTCATGCTTAATATGGAATATGGAATTTTAAAGGGACAGAATGTTTATTGTTTAAAAATATAAACAATCCCCTTATTATCCATTCCCCAGTTTTGCACAGCCAACACGATTATATTAATATACAATTTACCTCTGTGATTACCTTGTATCTAAGCCTCTGCAGACTCTCCCCTTGTTTCAGTCTTTTTGACAGACTTGCCTTTTAGCCAATCAGTGCCCTCTCATAAGTATCTCCATGGGCGTGAGTACAATGTTATCAATATGACACGCATGAACTAACGCCCTCTAGCTGTGAAAAAAACTGTCATATGTATTCAGATAGGAGGCAGACTTCAAGGGCTTAGAAATTAGCATATGAGCCTACCTAGGTTTAGCTTTCAACTAAGAATACCAAGAGAACATAAATGGTGATGATAATAAAAGTAAATTGGAAAGTTGTTTAAAATTGCATGCCCTATCTGAATCATAAAAGAAAAAATTTAAACAACTTTCCAATTTATTTTAATTCCCAAATTTTCTGTCTTCTCTTGGCATCCTTTGCTAAAGAGTAAACCTAGGTAGGTTTATAGGAACTCCAGAGTGTTCATGTGCCTTTAGAACTCTATGTCGACAATGTCTGCAACACTGTTTAACATTGCTACAAACATGATTACAAACACTGCTGCTTTAGATTACTGAAGACATTAACCCTCCTGTGCTCTTATAAACCTACCTAGGTTTACTTTTCAATAAAGGATACCAAAAAGCAAAGCTAATTTGATAATAGAAGTAAATGTTGACTTTACTGACACTTTAACTATGTCTTTAAACACCTAGTGAAGCAAAACCACTGCCTAATTGTAAGTATTGAAGAGTTTCTAGTTGAAGGGATCACATAAGGAGGCCTATTTAACAAAGGTCTGTCGGACCTGATCCGACAGTGCAGATCAGGTCCGACAGACCTCGCTGAATGCGGAGAGAAATACGCTCTCCGTATTCAGCATTGCACCAGCAGCTCTTGTGAGCTGCTGGTGAAACTCTGCCCCTGGAGATTCGCGGCCGATTGGCCGCCAGCAGGGGGTGTCAATCAACCTGATCGTACTCGATCGGGTTGAACTGTGGCAATCTCTGTCCGCCTGCTCAGAGCAGGCGGACAGGGTTATGGAGCAGTAGTCTTTAGACCGCTGCTTCATAACTGCTGTTTCGCCAGAAACACGGGCCCTCAAGCTCTATTCGGAGCTTGATAAATGGGCCTCTAGGTGTGTTTTTCAATAAATTTGAATGGTCTCAGATTTCAGAACTCACAAAAACAAAGTACACCACTTTACCCCATAAAGCATTAGAGTCATTTTTTTGCAACCATAATAGAATACATTTTTGGATTCACATTTGTATGTGATTCCAAACTAGACACTAGACATGTGCATTCGGATTTAGAGGAATGTAAAAAAACGCTAATTTTGATGTATTCTTTTCATTTGTTTTAAAGTGCAAAATAAGCATTCATATTTAAGGTATAAGCAAAAGAAAACAAGGATGGGGCATTTATCAAAGTTCAGACAGACAAGGTTTCAAATGAGGCAATCTATACGCCCATATAGTCACATTGAACGGGGAGCATCACACTGCCTACCTTTATCAAGGCTGCCCACTGCTCTCTTGCGATTGGTTGTCAATCACCCTGTGCGGATTAGTCAGAGGTGGCAGGGAGGTTAAAAAAACAGCGGTCCTACGAACATGTGACCCTGCACCCTGCATTGCTATGCTCTATTTTTTAAATAAGCATAACTGTTTATTTATTGTTGGCAATTTGGTTTTTTTTCTATACTGGTATGTTTTTTATTTTCTGTAATTGTAGCTTTT
Organism: Bombina bombina; assembly: GCF_027579735.1. NCBI lineage: Eukaryota > Metazoa > Chordata > Amphibia > Anura > Bombinatoridae > Bombina > Bombina bombina. The sequence goes on along the minus strand of NC_069500.1, from coordinate 102,926,408 downwards.
TTTCCCCATGTAATGTTAGTTGTTTGTTTTGGGTTTTTTTACTTTCAGGTAAGGTTATTTTTTTTGGGGGTAACTAAGGGGGTGTGAGGTTAGGGGGGTTAGCTGATTAGGGGGTTTAGATGTTAGTCAGTATTTTATAATGGGGATTGTGGCAGTTTAGGGGTTAACAGTGTAGCAGGTACTTTGCGATATGGGGTTTTGGTGGTTTAGGGGTTAATAGTATAGAGGGGTAGTACGCAATGTGGGGGTGTGGCGGCTTATGGGTTAATAGAGTAGTTTAGTGCAACTGTTTCCTCTGACCAAACTCTTTATACAACTTTTCAGGTCAAGTAAAAAATTTGAGCATTAAATGCAATTGCATTAGAGTGATCACATTTACTTTCAACTTGTAATAAGAGCGAATATTGCCGCTCAATACCGCCCATAGATAATATGGGAAGTGTAAATTACAGTGAGTTTGTGAAAGCTAATATTCAGTACAGCCCGCCACTTGTAATATGGGGTTCAGTTTAAAAACACTGCAATTAGTTCAAAATATCTGTCCATTTAGATGGCAAATGCGCCTATTAAAATATCTATGGGTATATCTAGCGCCTACATTAGATGAGATGTTTATTGCCAACTATAGTGCCCTTCAAACCTCTATTATTGCCACTTTGTCTTTATGGAGGCATTAAGAAATTACATGGTTGGGAAGAATAAATGCCCTAAAAATTATTATCCTCCCGAAAATTATTTATTCCAGACACTCCCAATTTTGCTACCTTTGTCTTATTAACCATCTTTACATGAGAAAATATCTGAGTTCATATGGGATAAACGTTATGCCTGAATTAATAGAAAGATTATGTGCCAGACCTTGAATAATGGGGGTCTTGGAGTCCCAGATTGTTATGTTCCTGTCCCTTTAAATCAGGATGTTCAGGTATTCACATCCCTATATAAGGCCCCTCCTCCAGTCTACCTATGCTTGGTAATTTTTATTCACTTAGCTATAAGCTGAGCAACAACGAAGACACCTTGCTGATATTCCTATCCAAGGAATTTACTCATAATAACTACAACTGCTGTGTGCTTTTCAACTTTGGATCGTCATATACCAGTTTCCCTTGTTCTGTCCGGAATCCTTAAAGTATCTCTTACTTGGTAATTCTGATTCTCCCGGCTTCTACATTGAAGCCGTGTATCGGCGTCTGACGTCACTGTAAGTCTCTGGAGCTCTCTCTCACTCTGGCTGCAAACAACCAACTCCTGTGCTTAATAGCAACTCACCTTGAAGCTGCGGTAACCGTTACTATTCCTTACTCTCTGAAGTTGGTAACGTATTATACCTTAATTCACTTACTACTTTGAAGGACTTTCCTGCATGTTTTACAGTGTGACGCTTATGCAAATACAGCTACCGTTAACTATCTGATTGCCTGTAATATCTATCGATTCAGCTTGATGAACTGTGCTTATTTATTCTATGTGCTTTATCAAATAATCATACTGTTGGTTGTGAAAGACTGCCTGCTGTTTATATGAATACTAACAACGTTATAGACTAACTAAGGACTGCCTGTTAACTAAAAACAACATAACCTGTTATAGAGCTCTCCTGCATACTTTATATAGAAACACCTCCTGGTTGCAACCTGTGTTTACTGAGGCTGACATTCACCTACTAATACTTAATCTTATCTAATCTTTCATTTATCTACTATCTCTATAATTATCTGCATATTGCAACCTGGTTTTGCAATCGGGATAATATACCTTTAAATCTCATTTCTTTCTCTCTGCATAATTATCTGCATATTGCAACCTGGTTTTGCAATCGGGATAATATACCTTTAAATCTCATTTCTTTCACTCTGCATCCATGCAGCAGTGACCCTCAGATCTATGAGCAAAAACTAGGTTCTTGATTACATCTAATGAACCTAAAGGTTTGGTGTGAGACTGAGTGGTCCTGCAGTTAAGGATATAAAATACTTGCACCTAACATAACATATTACCAAGCCTTAACATATATCCTACAGCATGGATATTACTGAACTTACAAACCGTGTTGGTTCCCTTGCACAAAGCATGGACCATATGCTACAAGGCCTCAGAGAAATTAAAATTGAAAATGATCACATTAGGAAGTTTATTAATGAGCACTTATCTGATAAACCTGCTCCTATTGAATTAACACCTGAACCAACTGTATCTCCACCTGAAAAATTCTTTGGTGACAGGACTCAGTTTAGAGAATTTAAAAACTCCTGTACTCTGTACTTTTCTTTAAAACCCCGAACCTATACATCTGATCGGGTCAAAGTTCTAACGGTCATCTCATACCTCAGAGGAGAGGCTAAATCCTGGGCTAACGCCTTCTATGAGAACAATGACCCCATATTGGACTCCTTAGATGCTTTTTTTTCTGCCATGTCCCTATTATATGAAGACCATCATAAGCAGAATACTGCTGAGACTGCTCTTAGGAGCCTACGACAAGGTAAAAGAGCAGTAGAAGAATATATCACGGACTTTAAAAGATGGGCACCAGACACCCAGTGGAATGAACCTGCTCTGAGAAATCAGTTCAGAACAGGTCTTTCTGAAACATTAAAAGATGAATTAGCCCGTGGTGCAGTTCCTGTGGAATTAGAGAATCTTATGACCTTATGTATCACTGTTGATAGAAGGATAAGAGAACGTAGATCTGAAAGGGCACTATCTGATCCTATTGCCAAGAAAATCCCGGTATACCATCCTGTGGTCACTGCACCATCTAAATCAAATGATGAACCTATGGAAGTTGCTGTCATGAGGGGTCCTCTAAAACCAGAGGAAAAAGCCAGAAGGAAGCTACATAACTTGTGTTTATATTGCGCAGCAAAGGACCATGCTGTTAGAGACTGTCCTGTGCTTATCAGACAGAAGAGGGGTAAGAATCTTCAGCACCAAAATTGCCTTAATAAATTGTCTACGCTTACCACTCATTTACCAATTTCTGTTCTTTTGCAGTGGCGTCTACAGAAGACAAAAACCCAGGCCGTTATTGACTCTGGTGCATCTGGGAATTTCATTGACCAAGCATTCGTAACAAAACATAAAATACCCACAATAAAAAAAAATAGTGCACAAGCCATAAGATTGGTTGATGGTTTTCTTATGAATACAGGGCCTATCACTCATCACACTACACCCTTACAAGTTATCACACAGAAAGGCCATACTGAGACATGTACATTTGACATTTTGCCCTCTAGTTTATACCCATTAATTTTTGGTATCAATTGGTTGATAAAGCATGATCCTGATATATCTTGGAAGCAAGGTGTTGTGAATTTTAATTCCACTTACTGTAAGGAAGTCTGTTTTCCCAAAGCTTCTGTGTGTTGTATGACTGATCATGTTTTACCTGAATGTTATAAAGAATATTCCGATGTGTTTGACAAAGTAGAAGCTCAGAACTTACCCCCCCATAGGTCTTATGACTGTCCGATAGACTTACTACCGGGCAGTTCTATTCCCTTTGGTCATATATACCCTATGTCAGAACCTGAATTGGTTCATTTGAAACAGTACTTAGAGGATAACCTTAAGAAAGGTTTTATAAGACCTTCCACCTCGCCAGCGGGTGCTGCAATGTTTTTTGTTAAAAACAAGGACGGATCACTTCGTCCTATTATCGACTACAGACAACTTAACAAATGCACCAAGAAAAACAGGTACCCACTTCCACTTATCCCTGAACTTATAGAACGGTTGCAAGGAGCTAAAATTTACACAAAATTAGATCTTAGAGGAGCTTATAACTTGATAAGAATGAGGAAAGGCGATGAGTGGCTAACAGCTTTCCGCACACGTTATGGACTGTATGAATATACAGTAATGCCTTTTGGGCTGTGCAACGCTCCTGCAACGTTCCAGTGTTTTATAAATGACGTATTTCATGACTTACTTGATGTCTGTATGGTCATTTATTTAGATGACATTTTAATTTATTCTGACAATATAACAAACCATCACACCCATGTCAAGCTTGTTTTGTCCAGACTTCGTTCACACCATCTCTATGCCAAGTTAGAGAAATGCATTTTTAATACCACTACTATCTCCTTCTTAGGATACCATGTTTCCCCTTCTGGTATCGCCATGGAAGCAAACAAAGTGGAAGCTATTACTAACTGGAGCACCCCCCGTACAAAAAAGGATGTTCAGAGATTTCTTGGGTTTGCAAACTTCTATAGGAAGTTTATCAAGGGCTTTTCTGAGATTGCTAGACCCTTGACTAAATTAACTCAGAAAAAACCTGGTTTCTCTTGGAATATCCATGCTGAGAACGCATTTAATATATTAAAGGAGAGGTTTGTAACAGCACCGATACTCAAATTCCCAGATCCCAGTTTACAGTACACGCTTGAGGTTGATGCTTCTGAGTACGCTCTTGGAGCTGTACTCTCACAAAGAGTTTCACCCAAGGAAGCACTGCATCCAATATCATATTACTCTAGGGTAATGAGCTCAGCCGAGCTAAATTATGCTATTGGTGAAAAAGAGCTTCTCGCTATAAAATCAGCACTAGAGTTTTGGAGACACCTCCTTGAGGGTACTAAACATACTATTCTTATACTTACGGATCATAGAAACCTTGAATATTTAAAAACCAGCAAAACGTTAACATCTAGACAAGTTAGATGGAGCCTCTTCTTTTCAAGATTTGATTTTACCATCACTTACCGCCCGGGTTCCAAAAATACAAAAGCAGATGCGCTCTCAAGGAAGGATCCAAAACCTCAACATTATATACCTCCAGATTCTATCATTCCACAAAATAAGTTCATTGGATTAACTTCAATCACTGAAACCTCTATAAAAGAGTATCAGAGAGCAGATCCAAAACTCCCATTAGCAGATCTACAAAAACACAGTAGTAATCTGTATTACCATGGAAACCAGATATACATACCAGAACCTCTACGTAATGAATTGATGCATTCTGCACATGATTCTCTTCTTTCAGGACATCCTGGACTTCATAAAACACTACGCATACTTCAAAGAGACTATTGGTGGCCCAATATGAAAAGTTCTGTCTCTTCTTACATTCGATCCTGTTCAGTCTGCGCTACTTGCAAACATACTAGAACTCGTCCTTATGGTCTTCTTCTTTCATTACCAGTTCCTGAAAGACCCTGGAAGGACATAGCAATGGACTATATAGTGGAGCTACCCCCATCCTCTAACCATAACACAATTCTAGTCATTGTTGATCTGTTTTCTAAAATGGCACATTTTATTCCACATATGGGTTTACCAACCGCATCCGAAACAGCCATACTGTTCTTGAATCATGTTGTAAAGTTACATGGACTACCCGACTCCATCACGTCTGATAGAGGATCTCAATTCACCTCTAAGTTCTGGACTCAGTTATGTTCTATTCTCAAGATTACTAGGAGATTAAGTACTGCTTATCATCCCCAGACTAATGGTCAGTGCGAAAGGACTAACCAGTCTCTTGAACAGTATCTAAGATGCTATTGTACCAACCAACAGGATAACTGGTTCGCTCTGCTGCCTACTGCAGAATTTGCACATAATAACATGACCAACGCATCCACAAAAACTTCGCCATTCTATATTAATTATGGTTTTAAAAAGCTTGGAAGTCTTTTCATAGGTCCCTATGACATAGTTAAGGTTGTTAATCCAAATGCTGTGACTCTTCAGCTGCCTCCTTCTCTCAGGATACATCCTACATTCCATGTGTCCCTCCTGAAACCTTTCTCTCCGATAAGGGATCCCCCTCATCCTTCGTTGACTAACCCTCCAGTTGTGGATGAAGTTGAGTATGAGGTGGATTCTATTTTGGACTCTCGTTTATACCGCAATCAACTCCAGTACCTGGTACGATGGAAAGGTTTTGGGGCTGATGAGGACTCCTGGGAACCATACTCTAATTTGTCGGCACCCCGTCTTCTTTCAATTTTTCATCGGAGACATCCCGACCGACCCAAGCCTTGATCCGCGGAGCGGCTCTTTTTAGGGGGGCGTCCTGTTATGTTCCTGTCCCTTTAAATCAGGATGTTCAGGTATTCACATCCCTATATAAGGCCCCTCCTCCAGTCTACCTATGCTTGGTAATTTGTATTCACTTAGCTATAAGCTGAGCAACAACGAAGACACCTTGCTGATATTCCTATCCAAGGAATTTACTCATAATAACTACAACTGCTGTGTGCTTTTCAACTTTGGATCGCCATATACCAGTTTCCCTTGTTCTGTCCGGAATCCTTAAAGTATCTCTTACTTGGTAATTCTGATTCTCCCGGCTTCTACATTGAAGCCGTGTATCGGCGTCTGACGTCACCGTAAGTCTCTGGAGCTCTCTCTCACTCTGGCTGCAAACAACCAACTCCTGTGCTTAATAGCAACTCACCTTGAAGCTGCGGTAACCGTTACTATTCCTTACTCTCTGAAGTTGGTAACGTATTATACCTTAATTCACTTACTACTTTGAAGGACTTTCCTGCATGTTTTACAGTGTGACGCTTATGCAAATACAGCTACCGTTAACTATCTGATTGCCTGTAATATCTATCGATTCAGCTTGATGAACTGTGCTTATTTATTCTATGTGCTTTATCAAATAATCATACTGTTGGTTGTGAAAGACTGCCTGCTGTTTATATGAATACTAACAACGTTATAGACTAACTAAGGACTGCCTGTTAACTAAAAACAACATAACCTGTTATAGAGCTCTCCTGCTTACTTTATATAGAAACACCTCCTGGTTGCAACCTGTGTTTACTGAGGCTGACATTCACCTACTAATACTTAATCTTATCTAATCTTTCATTTATCTACTATCTCTATAATTATCTGCATATTGCAACCTGGTTTTGCAATCGGGATAATATACCTTTAAATCTCATTTCTTTCTCTCTGCATAATTATCTGCATATTGCAACCTGGTTTTGCAATCGGGATAATATACCTTTAAATCTCATTTCTTTCACTCTGCATCCATGCAGCAGTGACCCTCAGATCTATGAGCAAAAACTAGGTTCTTGATTACATCTAATGAACCTAAAGGTTTGGTGTGAGACTGAGTGGTCCTGCAGTTAAGGATATAAAATACTTGCACCTAACATAACACAGATTTAGATGTATATAGAAAGGCTGTACACCTACAAAAAATAGAAGATTGGTTTATAAACTATGGCCTAGATTTAGAGTTTGGCGTTAGCCGTCAAAACCAGCGTTAGAGGCTCCTAACGCTGGTTTTGGGCTACCGCTGGTATTTAGAGTCGTGTAGGTAAGGGTCTAACGCTCACTTTCCAGCCACAACTTTTCCATACCGCAGATCCCCCTACGCCATTTGCGTATCCTATCTTTTCAATGGGATCTTTCTAACGCCGGTATTTAGAGTCGTGGCTGAAGTGAGCGTTAGAAATCTAACGACAAAACTCCAGCTGCAGCAAAAAGCCAGGAGTTAAGAGCTTTCTGGGCTAACGCCGGTTCATAAAGCTCTTAACTACTGTGCTCTAAAGTACACTAACACCCATAAACTACCTATGTACCCCTAAACCGAGGTCCCCCCACATCGCCGCCACTCTATTAAAATTTTTTAACCCCTAATCTGCCGACCGCACACCGCCTCAACCTACATTATCCCTATGTACCCCTAATCTGCTGCCCCTAACACCGCCAACCCCTATATTATATTTATTAACCCCTAATCTGCCGCCCCCAACGTCGCCTCCACCTACCTACAATTATTAACCCCTAATCTGCCGACCGGACCTCACCGCCACTATAATAAAGGTATTAACCCCTAATCCGCCTCAATCCCGCCTCAATAACCCATTAACCCCTAATCTGCCCTCCCTAACATCGCCGACACCTAACTTCAAGTATTAACCCCTAATCTGCCGACCAGACCTCACCGCTACTCTAATACATTTTTTAACCCATAAAGCTAATTCTAACCCTAACACTAACACCCCCCTAAGTTAAATATAATTTAAATCTAACGAAATAAATTAACTCTTATTAAATAAATTATTCCTATTTAAAGCTAAATACTTACCTGTAAAATAAACCCTAATATAGCTACAATATAAATTATAATTATATTGTAGCTATTTTAGGATTAATATTTATTTTACAGGCAACTTTGTAATTATTTTAACCAGGTACAATAGCTATTAAATAGTTAATAACTATTTAATGGCTACCTAGTTAAAATAATTACAAAATTACCTGTAAAATAAATCCTAACCTAAGTTACAATTAAACCTAACACTACACTATCAATTAATTAATTAAATAAAATACCTACAATTATCTACAATTAAACCTAACACTACACTATCAATAAATTAATTAAATACAATACCTACAAATAAATACAATTAATTAAACTAACTAAAGTACAAAAAATAAAAAAGAACGGTGAACCCGGTGTGGTGAAGACAAGGTAGGAAGATCTTCAGGGGCTTAGTGTTAGGTTTATTTAAGGGGGGCTTGGGTTAGATTAGGGGTATGTGGGTGGTGGGTTGTAATGTTTGGGGGGGGTATTGTATGTTTTTTTTTACAGGCAAAAGAGCTGAATTCTTTGGGGCATGCCCCACAAAGGGCCCTTTTCAGGGCTGGTAAGGTAAAAGAGCTTTTCTATTTTAATTTTAGAATAGGGTAGGGCATTTTTTTATTTTGGGGGTCTTTGTTATTTTATTAGGGGGCTTAGCGTAGGTGTAATTAGTTTAAAATTGTTGTAATATTTTTCTAATGTTTGTAAATATTTTTTTATTTTTTGTAACTTAGTTCTTTTTTATTTTTTGTACTTTAGCTAGTTTATTTAATTGTATTTATTTGTAGGTATTGTATTTAATTAATTTATTGATAGTGTAGTGTTAGGTTTAATTGTAGGTAATTGTAGGTATTTTATTTAATTTATTTATTGATAGTGTAGTGTTAATTTTAATTGTAACTTAGGTTAGGATTTATTTTACAGGTAATTTTGTAGTTATTTTAACTAGGTAACTATTAAATAGTTATTAACTATTTAATAGCTATTGTACCTGGTTAAAATAATTACAAAGTTGCCTGTAAAATAAATATTAATCCTAAAATAGCTACAATATAATTATAATTTATATTGTAGCTATATTAGGGTTTATTTTACAGGTAAGTATTTAGCTTTAAATAGGAATACTTTATTTAATAAGAGTTAATTTATTTTGTTAGATTTAAATTATATTTAAGTTAGGGGGGTGTTAGTGTTAGGGTTAGACTTAGTTTTAGGGGTTAATACATTTATTATAGTAGCGGTGAGGTCCGGTCGGCAGATTAGGGGTTAATTATTGTAGGTAGGTGGAGGCGACGTTGGGGGCGGCAGTTTAGGGGTTAATAAATATAATATAGGGGTCGGCGGTGTTAGGGGCAGCAGATTAGGGGTACATAGGTATAATGTAGGTTGCGGCGGTGTACAGAGCGGCAGATTAGGGGTTAAAAAAAATATGCAGGTGTCAGCGATAGTGGGGGCGGCAGATTAGGGGTTAATAAGTGTAATGCTAGGGGTGTTTAGACTCGGGGTACATGTTAGAGTGTTAGGTGCAGACTTAGGAAGTGTTTCCCCATAGGAAACAATGGGGCTGCGTTAGGAGCTTAACGCTGCTTTTTTGCAGGTGTTAGGTTTTTTTTCAGCTCAAACAGCCCCATTGTTTTCTATGGGGGAATCATGCACGAGCACGTTTTTGAAGCTGGCCGCGTCCGTAAGCACCGCTGGTATTGAGAGTTGCAGTGGCGGTAAATTATGCTCTACGCTCCCTTTTTGGAGCCTAACGCAGCCATTCTGTGAACTCTAAATACCAGCGGTATTTAAAAGGTGCGGGGGGAAAAAAAGCATGCGTTAGCTACGCGGGTCGTTACCGACAAAACTCTAAATCTAGGTGTATGAGACTAAAATATGGGTGATATTAGAACATGATATTGCATGCTGTTCACATTTAGGAGTTTTATGTTAAACACCAGGGGACTCAGATATTTTATCAACCAACTCTACACATGCAACACAAGAAACATTCTTAGTCTGGGGGAGAACACTAATAGAATATCCCAATATCTCTTCTAAATTCTCCCCACAGACCCCTCTAATAAATAATAACGATTTCCCTCCGGGTGTTGGTATTTCTGGGAGGATGATAGAAATGACAGACAGAGTGCTTATGATGTATAATTTGGGCACTGAAGCACACATCCGGACAAGACCCGAATTGGTTGAGGAGGGATTTTTTATTTTAAAATAACTGTTTGTATTTTTTTACCACCAGTGTTCCACCTATTTGACTTCTCATCCACAAAAATAGAATATGCTCAGGACATTGACTCCATATGAGTCTATGTGTCGCGGAGCTATACCTCTTAGTCATATTCTTTCTCTCACCTACTCATTATTAAAGAATATATAAAAAATACTGTATAGGTATAGAACTAATCTCTTAATCAAATTTGAATTCTATATATTGCCCATACACTCGTATTTCTCAGTGGTGTGCAGGAGGTTCCCTAGGTAGATATACAGTATATTTTAAAAAAAGAAAAAAGGAAAACCACTCTCTGGCACACACCTAAACACATAGGTAAATCCACAGAAGGGGAGCCAAAAATCATAAAACTAAACTTTTACTTGCAAATATTAAAATACAGAACATCCTGCATGGGATAAATATAAAAAACACACACAATTAAAAACAAAGTAGTACTGTCTGAGAATCTGGATTTAACACACTACAATGTGTCTGTTCAAAGCAGTAATCATAGCAGCTCTCAGTAGAAATTCCAACACTGTCAGAAGCCCATTGTAAGATGTCCACTGAGATAAAAAGATCCCTAATAACCTACTGACTATGTTTAGGTGATACCCAACAAAGGTGGGTGCAGAATGGGGCTTATCAGACTATCTCTCAGTAGACATTTCTTGCAATTATTGTAAAAAAAGTCCAGGCTTGCAGTGACTAAGGATTTAGCCACAAATACCAAAATGACCTATGTAGTATTCACAGAGAGCGCACAAGTAAAGTATAATAATCTCCAGACTACTCACAAACAGGCGAACACCTAACGCACGTTTCACCTGGGTTTTTTCAAAGGTTTATCACAGGGCATTGGTAACTTCAAGAAGTACCTTGCTGGTACTGAAAATTGCACAGAAGAATGAAAGAGTGAATAATAGTGTCCGATTTATTGGTACCTTTCATTCAAACTCAAGAGAAATTGAAAATATTCTTAACAAACATATTGACATCCTAAATACAGATGGGGTCTTTCCATTTCTCTAAGAATTCGGCAAAGAAAAAACAAAAGGCCTGAGGTACATATACGTGTGGATCCTGTTCCTTCTGTATATACATGAAAAATGTTAAGACCTATCCTGAAGGCCTGAAAAATATATTTAGATTTTTCAATTGCCATTCTAAAAATATTATATATTGTTTACAGTGTCCGTGTGACCTTAATTATGTGGGGATGTCCACACGTGATATCAGAGTCAGACTAGGTGAACATATATGTAATATTAAGAACAGTGCCAAAGATTTGGAAAGAGGGAAGAAATTGACCTTCGTTGCTAGACACTTCTATAAGGAACACAATAGATAGCCAGACTTGAAATGCTTTATACTTGAGAGGATATATTTGGGTATAAGAGGAGGGGATATGGAGAGATCTCTACTCCAGGCTGAGAGTAAGTGGATATTCCTCCTAAATTCACTACATCCCCAAGGATTAAATGAACAAATCATATATAGCTTGGCATGTTAGGATATTCTGAGCAGGACTGCAAAATTAAAACGGCAATTTATGGTAATATGTGTGAGACATCATGGTTGGAGGTATACTAAGGATCCTGAAATTATTGTATACGGATATTGACTTATACCAAATAAATAATGATCTAGATACTGTAATGAAGGTGATATTTCATATGTGGCATACATCTTCTATCCTCCGAAGAATATTATCTCTTGTAATTACTAATCCACACTTTGTGTGTGTTGAATATGTATATATATATATATATATATATATATATATATATATATATATATATATATATATTCTATACTATGTACATTGATGGCTAGAATGATAATACAGTGTTAAATAGCAGCTAGTAGACTCGTTGTTCTGAAAATGTTTGGGGATTATGCATAAAAACCCTGTACCTTAAATAACGGTGCACAAGAACTTTACAACAGAAAAATATGTCTACACTGTACGTATACAACAATATGGACTTCTACACACTAGTAACTGTATAATACTGATGTATACTATTAAAACTCCCCACTGACTAAAAATGCCTGCTATGTATAAATTAAGCCTCATTAAGCGGACGTCTTTATTCACAAATTGTAACCGTTAAGTCACGGACCCGCTATGACAAGGAGGGTGTCACGTGACCACAAACAAACCAATTTTGTCAGGGAATAACAGATCACAACTACAAGAGAAATGGGATGGTTCCCGAATAAGTAGATATGTGTATTATGCTTATGAGCAATGATAGGGTAGTGTGTCATGCGATCACATGACTTATGATGCAGTTATGTAGACACCCATATAGAGGGTGTGAATCTGATAACAGCGATTTGATTGGTTAATAGGCAAATAAAAGGTATCCAATGATTGGGACCAAACTACGCCTTTGAAAAAGCCCAGGCGAAACGTGCGTTAGGTGTTCGCCTGTCTGTGAGTAGTCTGGAGATTATTATACTTTACTTGTGCGCTCTCTGTGAATACAACATTGGTATTTTTGGCTAAATTCTTAGTCACTGCAAGCCCGGACTTTTTTTTACAATAATTACAAGGAATGTTTACTGAGAGATAGTCTGATAAACCTTATTCTGCACTCACCTTTGTTGGGTATACCCTAAACATAGTCAATAGGTTATTAGGGATCTTTTTATCTCAGTGGACATCTTAGGCTTCTGACAGTGTTGGAATTTGCATGATGCTGTGTACTGAGAGCTGCTATGATTACTGTTTTGAACAGACACATTGTAGTGTGTTAAATCCAGATACTCCAACAGTGCTACTTTGTTTTTAATTGTGTGTGTTTTTTACATTTATCCCATGTAGGATGTTCTGTATTTTAATATTTGCTAGTAAAAGTTAAGTTTTCTGATTTTTGGCTCCCCCTTCTGCGGATTTACCTATGTGTTTAAGTGTGTGCGAGAGAGTGGTTTTTCTTTTTTTGAGATATCATTATTAAAGAAAACTGAATTTAAGGTAGTACAATACTATATACTGTAGAGTGGCGGAATGATAAATTAAATATAGATATTTCTTATACTGAAGCTAAACAGATTTATCAATTTGTGAAGAAGTCTTCAATATCTAGTAAATTCTTGGAGTTAAATCTCAAGATTCTTCATAGATGGTACATGACCCCGGCCCAATGTGGTAAAATGTATAAGCTTTCTTGTGTAAGATGCTGAAGGTGTAGTGGTTCTGTGGCTCATATGGCACACATATTGTGGCAATGCCCTAGAATTGTGCCCACATAGGCTATAATATCGATGGAAACTTCTAAATTAATAGGGACAACGTTACTACTAGATCCCAGTAAGATTATCTAATGTGCAAGGTAAACTTGTGACTATAGCTAGCAATAGCCAGACACTGGAAAGATGCTGACTTTGTGTTACTTTCTCATAACCTTACCCCTGAAAGCACAGGATCCCCCAAAGTGCGGGCCCTGGGCTGGTACCCCTCTCGCCTGGGCCCAATGTTTGAAAGTTCTTTGGGCTTGTGAGATTTTCTAAGAAATCTCTCCAGAGCGAATAAGCCCCTGTACTAATTCTCTAAAGGAGGTTTTTACCTTGAGAACAGTGTGTCTCAAAAAGGGGTGTTCCCTGCTTTTAAGCACGTGAAGATGACGCATATAGTAAAATAGGACTTCCCCAAAAAATCATATTTTAAAATCATATAAAATGAATAAGTGAAATATTTAAATAAAAATACCCAGTAAAGATTGTATTGTTTCATCGCATTAAAAATCATAACAAAATAGTTCTGAAAAAATATTATTTCATGGGAAAATTAAATTCAAATTGAAATGATTGAAATCATAGTAAAACTAATTCGCATTTATAATATGAAATTTAAAACTTATTGTTTTCCTCATTGTTAAATGAGTTTCCCCGCCTCTGTTAGTGGGCTGAGTAAACTAAAAGATGGTGACAATGAGCTTAGTGTACTATGAAGTTTAAGATGCTTTTGAACTCTTGCAAGTCATGTGTGAGCTTGACCCCCACAATGTAAGTAGTGAATGTAGTCCAGCACTAGATTAGCACGGGTAGAGTATTTAGTTAAATTCTATAATTTGAATATATTGTATTTTGTGATTGGATAAATGTTTAATGTATGTACTGCAATGTTGTTATTATATATTTATTGTAGGTAATCCTAAGTATTTATCAACATTCAGTTAATAAAAAAGATATAAACAGGTATATACAACTGATATATATAAACTTGTTGTCTAATGTGAGCTTCTTATCTATATATAAAAACTAATAAAACATTTGTATAATTAGACAGAAATTTAATAACTTGTTAAAAGCATACATAAAATAAAAAGGGACGTCTCCCTTATAACATCGATTTCATCAGAGAAAACAATTGAATAACTGTAGTATATACAGGGAGTGCAGAATTATTAGGCAAATGAGTATTTTGACTACATCATCCTCTTTATGCATGTTGTCTTACTCCAAACTGTATAGGCTCGAAAGCCTACTACCAATTAAGCATATTAGGTGATGTCCGTCTCTGTAATGAGAAGGGGTGTGGTCTAATGACATCAACACCCTATATCAGGTGTGCATAATTATTAGGCAACTTCCTTTCCTTTGGCAAAATGGGTCAAAAGAAGGACTTGACAGGCTCAGAAAAGTCAAAAATAGTGAGATATCTTGCAGAGGGATGCAGCACTCTTAAAATTGCAAAGCTTCTGAAGCGTGATCATCGAACAATCAAGCGTTTCATTCAAAATAGTCAACAGGGTCGCAAGAAGCGTGTGGAAAAACCAAGGCGCAAAATAACTGCCCATGAACTGAGAAAAGTCAAGCGTGCAGCTGCCAAGATGCCACTTGCCACCAGTTTGGCCATATTTCAGAGCTGCAACATCACTGGAGTGCCCAAAAGCACAAGGTGTGCAATACTCAGAGACATGGCCAAGGTAAGAAAGGCTGAAAGACGACCACCACTGAACAAGACACACAAGCTGAAACGTCAAGACTGGGCCAAGAAATATCTCAAGACTGATTTTTGGATGTTAAACTTTGCGGTCACGTGCAGTGACTATAATGCAATCCTGCGAGGATTGCATTATAGTCACTGCACGTGACCGCAAAGTTTAACATCCAAGTCACTGAATGTGACCGCAAAGATCACACTAAAAGAGAAATCAGGTGTGCCAAGAGACCAGCGTAAGTTGCAATCTCCCCCAAGACTCCCTAATTACACACAGAATAGGGGAATACACCTTCTGATACACATACAGATTAAAGTTAAAAAAAATTGCAACATAATAAGTACTTGACAGAATATCAAGGATCACTGGTTACATTACAACTATATTGAAACAGCTACGATCACAAGTGTGACGTAGGAAAAGTCACATGACATATCTTTAAATACCAGTCTCTCACTAACGGACCGGTAACACACACCCACCACAATAGCGGGGAGGTCATCTCGTTTGGATCTTTAAGTTTTTTTAATCCAATTTCTGGACATTATCATTTGTTACACTATATAACAGGTACCTGATTATCAAATAGCGGAAATATATACTACAGTTATTCAATTGTTTTCTCTGATGAAATCGATGTTATAAGGGAGACGTCCCTTTTTATTTTATGTATGCTTTTAACAAGTTATTAAATTTCTGACTAATTATACAAATGTTTTATTAGTTTTTATATATAGATAAGAAGCTCACATTAGACAACAAGTTTATATATATCAGTTGTATATACCTGTTTATATCTTTTTATTAACTGAATGTTGATAAATACTTAGGATTACTTACAATAAATATATAATAACAACATTGCAGTACATACATTAAACATTTATCCAATCACAAAATACAATATATTCAAATTATAGAATTTAACTAAATACTCTACCCATGCTAATCTAGCGCTGGACTACATTCACTACATATCAACCACTGTTTTCTTAGAGGGGAATACATTAGTCTAGCAGGGTCAATTCTCCAGCGCCTCATCTTTCTCACTACCAGTTTAATCCCCACAATGTAAGAACATGCTTGCTCGGGGTGATTGACAGGCCCTTCTCTCGCACAATTCATCACTCAAGCTGCCCTTAAGGGTCCACTGCCTGTTTGATGCAAAGCAGGAAACCTTGTCCACACGGCCATTAGTACATGGAGGCCATTGTGTCAAAGTACAAAAAAAACTTGTTAACCTAATAGAAAAACACCTCTATATGAGAATAGAGGCAATTGTAAGGTACTATACGCTAAAAACAGTGTAATCTGATCTGTATTGGCTGCAGAATTTCATTTTTAAAATGTATCCCCTGCTCACTGCTAACTTTGCACTCCCTGGCAAATTTTCTCTTTCCAGAGAGCTGCAGAACAATATGGCTGCGATGTTTCCTCAGTGTTTGTAACAATGTTATACTGTTATACACTTTTTGAGCACTAGATGGCAGCAGTTTTACCAAAATTGGGGTCAATCACAATCGATTAGAAAAGCTTACCAATTGATTTATCCACAAAAAAATCACCATAGACGTTAACAGTGACGTTAGTAAAAAATATATATTAAATATTATTATTAATATATTATCAATAGATATTGTAATTTCATATAATTATGTTAATTTTGATGTTTAAGAATCCAAACACTTTATCACAGCTTTTCAATTTACTTCTGTTAGTAAATGTATTTCATTCTCATGGTATTGTTTGTTGAAGTAGCAGCAATGCACTACCAGGAGGTATTGTGTATTGTTGCTCCTGAGCTTACCTAGGTATACTTTTTAACAAAAGATACCAAAAGAATTAGGCAAATTAAATAATAGAAGTAAAATATAAAGTTGCTTAGAATTGCATGAGCTGTCTTAATCATGAAAGTTTAATTTTCACTTTACTATCCCTTTAATAAACATTAACATTATGTAAAGAGCTGCAAAATACCCCATATCACTTGCGCACTACATTTAGCGCTAATTTTAGCGCACTATTCGTAAACTAGCCCTTCACTTGTCTAGTGTACATACAAGATAATGGTTTGTTAACAAAGTGGTACAAATACACTTATTGAAAAAGGCAAATGCATTTTTTTAATCCGCATAGTGACAGATCCAGTATACTACTGACTACTATGTCCCTTTAAATAATAATTCTGAGCTAATCAATACATTTTATATAAAAAAGAATATCATCTTTGTATTGGTATTTAAATAATATTATATGTGTGCATCATATAAACTCTGACACTAAAACATTGACTGTCAAGCCATGCAGGTAGCAAATCTCGACAAGAGAAAACCAACAATAGGACCATATTTTCACAGATCATACTGGGCAGCTGATTGGCTGTCACTGCCGGTGACTGCTCCATCTACACTATCTTTTTGTCCCCCCAAATGGGGGTTTAGGGGGGCAAAGCCCTTTTTTTAAACCTCATTCCCGAGGTTCACTTGGGGTGGATGCCAGAATATCGTCGGGTTACTGCGCTGATCCTAGATCCTCTGGCATCCCCCCCAAGTGAACCTCTGGAAATTAGGTTTAAAAGGTGGGCTTCACCCCCCTCCCCCTTGAACCACCCAGGCAGAGGCAAAAAATATAGTGGAGATGGGGTAATTATGGCTAACAACTTGAACTGTGCATGTCCGTGGTAAGCGTTAACAATAAAAGCAGCAGATCAGTCCCCTCATTGAGATTTGTTACCTGCATATGTGCATGTTATTCATGACTAGGGATGGGCGAATGTGTTTATATCCGAATTCGAATGTTAGAACAAAAGTTATTGTAGAAATTCGATTTACATAATAGAATGTTGAGAAGAATGAATATTCTTAAAAATTCGATTTTCGAATATTATTTACAGTTTTCGAATGTCACATTCGAATTCGAATGTCACATTTGAATTTGAATGTTACATTCGAATATCACATTAGAATTCGAATATTACATTTATAAAACACAATTGTAGACTAGAAACACTATTTCGAATGTCACATTCGAATTGAATATCACATTCGAATCGAATGTCACATTCAAATTCGAATATTACATTTAAAACACAGTATTAGACTAGAAATACTATTTCAAATTCGAATGTGACATTCGAATCGAATATTACATTCGAATCGAATATCACATTTAAAACACAGTATTAGACTAGAAATACTATTTCAAATTCGAATGTGACATTCGAATTCGAATGTAGCATTCGAATTTCAATATTACATTTATTAAACACAGTTGTAGACTAGAAATACTATTTCAAATTTGAATGTCACATTCGAATTCGAATGTCACATTCGAATTCAAATATTACATTCGAATCGAATATCACATTTAAAACACAGTATTAGACTAGAAATACTATTTCAAATTCGAATGTGACATTCGAATTCGAATGTAGCATTCGAATTTAAATATTACATTTATTAAACACAGTTGTAGACTAGAAATACTATTTCAACTTTGAATGTCACATTCGAATTCGAATATTACATTTCGAAATTGAATAAATATATAGCTAAACATTCTATTATTCGAACAAATATTTTCGAATTTTATTGAAAAATTCGAAAATGAAAATTTGAAAATAGAATGTTAGAATGTTATATAAACATTCGAAATTCAATTCGAACGAACGAATGTATAAAAATTCGTTTTAAATTTTGAATTTTTAGAAACATTCGCCCATCCCTATTCATGACATCACATTCCACATATTCTTTTCAAACATATGTGAAGTGTGATTACACAACTGTAAGCATGCACAGGTCAAAGTAGCAAATCGCGACAAGGTAGCTATTTCTGACAGAACACTGGACTGGGGGAGTGTTGACGCCCCATGGATTCTCTCCCTGCCCTTCAACTTGCCTGCAAAGTGGCTTCTTTGTGGACTCCCTCTTCTGAGCTACTTCTCCAATACATGAAGTGGTGCGGATGTGACCCATGATCTGCAGTGCCCCCCCACCCCACTCATGGCCCTGCTGCCAGGTGTGGCAGAGTAGCCTTGAAAGAATACATGTGCTGTGCATGTGAACAAGGCTCATTCCGTGACCTCACTAGAGGCTCCCTCTGCAGGCTCTGCTTCCCCAACTGATGTGGCCCAGCGGCGGCACAACGGGAAATCTTATTGAAACCCAAAAGGCTAATCCAGCCTTGTCAGCCAGTGCTGAGGCTCATATCTATCATATCTGTCCTTAATATCTGTCCTTAATTGCCAAACAATGCAAATGTTTTTAAACTAAATGTTTTTACACCATTTTTTATCTGCAGATCTTTTTATTTGCAGTGTTTAGCTGCTGTTAAACTATGCAAACAAAAAATATAACATTAATGTCCCTCTACGTAGTCAGGAGGATATCTCTTTTGTTACTTTGCAGATGTTCTCACTTGTTTTCTAGTTACAGAATGAGGGGGGACTTATTATCCCCACAATGTGTTTGTGATGACTCATGCTGCTACGTGACTGCAAGCAAACAAACAAAAATCAATAATGCAGCGGCACGCAATAAAACATCTTTTATTTCAAGGTGATAAACAACATATTGGAATAAAATACTTTGTATATCATTGTGCTCCTCTATTATTGTTTTTCATGTATTTGGCACATACAAGAAGTGCCTAGAAGCAGAGGCGTTTTTTTCATTGCTCACATTGTAGGTAGGAGTCCTCTTCTTGTGCCCAATTTGTTTAAATGCTGCATCCAATTGAGGGACATGTTATAAAGGGAACCGTCTACACGTTCAAGCAAGGGGTTCTTTAAGATGCAGATGCTTGCTTAACATATAAATAAAAAAGGGTGGTAGAGTAGTTATTCTTCCACATCCCTCCCCCGCAATACACAGATGGATATTAAAATAAGTGGCCCTATGTCCATCTAGTTGTCAAGTAATTTGGATGATAAGTTATTTGGTTTTGCCAGATCCTTTTAATATATCATAACACCCCTTACCTAAAAGAGGGGTATCCCACAATACCCATAGGACTTTGCTAGAAGAAATCTTTTTGCAAGAGCAGGTTAGCACGCATATTACAAGTCTAAAGTTGGTTTTGTGTGCGAGCGAAACCCGACATGCGCTATCTTCGGGACTTTGGATATTGCGACCGCGCTAACGATTTCACCCAATAGTCTTTAATGCAGAGAGTAGAAGAACAAAACCTAACACATCGCTTGTACACTAACCTGACAGGAGTTATTACTATTTCTCATTCTAATGCAGTTTTTATTATTATTATTATATATTTCTATATGTATGTGATAATGATAATGTAAAATATATATCTCTATCTATATGAATATATATATACAGGTATAGGTATATACAGATATTTACAGAAATATGTATTTACAACAAAATTAGCATATTCCTGTATATATATATTATTTAGAAATCAATTTACAAAACATTAAGGCCTAGATTTGGAGTTTTGCGTTAGAAGGGGTGCGTTAGCTACGCGTGCTTTTTTCTGGCCGCACCTTTTAAATACCGCTGGTATTGAGAGTTCACAGAATGGCTGCGTTAGGCTCCAAAAAAGGAGCGTAGAGCATATTTACCGCAACTTCAACTCTCGATACCAGCGGTGCTTACGGACGCGGCCAGCTTCAAAAACGTGCTCGTGCACGATTCCCAAATAGAAAACAATGGGGCTGTTTGAGCTGAAAAAAAACCTAACACCTGCAAAAAAGCCGCGTTCAGCTCCTAACGCAGCCCCATTGTTTCCTATGGGGAATCACTTCCTAAGTCTGCACCTAACACCCTAACATGAACCCCGAGTCTAAACACCCCTAACCTCACACTTATTAACCCCTATTCTGCCACCCCCGCTATCGCTGACACCTGCATATTTATTTTAACCCCTTATCTGCCGCTCCGTAAACCGCTGCTACTTACATTATCCCTATGTACCCCTAATCTGCTGCCCCTAACAGCGCCAACCCCTATATTATATTTATTAACCCCTAATCTGCCGCCCCCAACGTCGCCTCCACCTAACTACACTTATTAACCCCTAATCTGCCGACCGGACCGCGCAGCTATTATAATAAAGTTATTAACCCCTAATCCGCCTCACTCCCGCCTCAATAACCCTATAATAAATAGTATTAACCCCTAATCTGCCCTCCCTAACATCGCCGACACCTAACTTCAAGTATTAACCCCTAATTTGCCGATCGGAGCTCACCGCTACTCTAATACATTTTTTAACCCCTAAAGCTAATTCTAACCCTAACCCTAACACCCCCCCTAAGTTAAATATAATTTTATTCTAACAAAATAAATTAACTCTTATTAAATAACTTATTCCTATTTAAAGCTAAATACTTACCTGTAAAATAAACCCTAATATAGCTACAATATAAATTATAATTATATTGTAGCTATTTTAGGATGAATATTTATTTTACAGGCAACTTTGTATTTATTTTAACCAGGTACAATAGCTATTAAATAGTTAAGAACTATTTAATAGTTACCTAGTTAAAATAATTACAAAATTACCTGTAAAATAAATCCTAACCTAAGTTACAATTAAACCTAACACTACACTATCAATAAATTAATTAAATACAATTCCTACAAATAAATACAATTAAATAAACTAACTAAAGTACAAAAAATAAAAAAGAACTAAGTTACAAAAAATAAAAAATATTTACAAACATTAGAAATAAATTACAACAATTTTAAACTAATTACACCTACTCTAAGCCCCCTAATAAAATAACAAAGCCCCCCAAAATAAAAAAATGCCCTACCCTATTCTAAATTACAAAAGTTCAAAGCTCTTTTACCTTACCAGCCCTTAAAAGGGCCCTTTGCAGGGCATGCCCCAAAGAATTCAGCTCTTTTGCCTGTAAAAAAAAAACATACAATACCTCCCCCCCAACATTACAACCCACCACCCACATACCCCTAATCTAACCCAAACCCCCCTTAAATAAACCTAACACTAAGCCCCTGAAGATCTTCCTACCTTGTGTTCACCTCGCCGGGTTCACTGATCGGTCCAGAAGAGGGTCCGAAGTCTTGATCCAAGCCCAAGCGGGGGGCTGAAGAGTGACGTCCATCCTCGGGCTGAAATCTGGATCCAAGCGGCGGCTGAAGAAATCCATCATCGGGATGAAGTCGGAAGTCCATCATCAGGATGAAGTCTTCTATCAAGCCGCATCTTCAATCTTCTTTCTTCCGGAGCGGAGCGGAGCCATCTTCTTCCCAGCGGACGCAGATCCAACCTCTTCAAGCGACGCCTACTAGCCGAATGACGGTTCCTTTAAGGGACGTCATCCAAGATGGCGTCCCTCGAATTCCGATTGGCTGATAGGATTCTATCAGCCAATCGGAATTAAGGTAGGAAAATTCTGATTGGCTGATGGAATCAGCCAATCAGAATCAAGTTCAATCCGATTGGCTGATCCAATCAGCAAATCAGATTGAGCTTGCATTCTATTGGCTGATCGGAACAGCCAATAGAATGCAAGCTCAATCTGATTGGCTGATTGGATCAGCCAATCGGATTGAACTTGATTCTGATTGGCTGATTCCATCAGCCAATCAGAATTTTCCTACCTTAATTCCGATTGGCTGATAGAATCCTATCAGCCAATCGGAATTTGAGGGACGCCATCTTGGATGACGTCCCTTAAAGGAACCGTGATTCGTCGGGAAGTCGTCGGAAGAAGAAGATGGGTCCGCGGTGGAGGTCTTCAAGATGGAGCCGGTCCTCATCGGATGAAGATAGAAGATGCCGCTTGGATCAAGATGGTTGCCGGTCCGGATCGCCTCTTCTTCCCGGATAGGATGAAGACTTTGGAGCCTCTTCTGGACCTCTTCAGCCGCCGGATGATTGATGTCTAGCCCCTGCTTGGGCTTGGATGAAGATTTTGGAGCCAGGACGGATCGGTGTGATACCCGGCGAGGTGAAGACAAGGTAGGAAGATCTTCAGGGGCTTAGTGTTATGTTTATTTAAGGGGGGTTTGGGTTAGATTAGGGGTATGTGGGTGGGGGTTGTAATGTTGGGGGGGGGGTATTGTATGTTTTTTTTTACAGGCAAAAGAGCTGAATTCTTTGGGGCATGCCCCGCAAAGGGCCCTTTTCAGGGCTGGTAAGGTAAAAGAGCTTTGAACTTTTGTAATTTAGAATAGGGTAGGGCATTTTTTTATTTTGGGGGGCTTTGTTATTTTATTAGGGGGCTTAGAGTAGGTGTAATTAGTTTAAAATTGTTGTAATTTTTTTCTAATGTTTGTAAATATTTTTTTATTTTTTGTAACTTAGTACTTTTTTATTTTTTGTACTTTAGTTAGTTTATTTAATTGTATTTATTTGTAGGAATTGTATTTAATTTATTTATTGCTAGTGTAGTGTTAGGTTTAATTGTAGATAATTGTAGGTAGTTTATTTAATTTATTTATTGATAGTGTAGTGTTAGGTTTAATTGTAACTTAGGTTAGGATTTATTTTACAGGTAATTTTGTAATTATTTTAACTATTTTAGCTATTAAATAGTTCTTAACTATTTAATAGCTATTGTACCTGGTTAAAATAAATACAAGGTTACCTGTACAATAAATATTAATCCTAAAATAGCTACAATATAATTATAATTTATATTGTAGCTATATTAGGGTTTATTTTACAGGTAAGTATTTAGCTTTAAATAGGAATAATTTATTTAATAAGAGTTTATTTATTTCGTTAGATTTAAATTATATTTAACTTAGGGGGGTGTTAGTGTTAGGGTTAGACTTAGCTTTAGGGGTTAATCCATTTATTACAGTAGCGGCGAGATTCGGTCGGCAGATTAGGGGTTAATAATTGAAGTTAGGTGTCTGCGATGTTAGGGAGGGCAGATTAGGGGTTAATACTATTTATTATAGGGTTATTGAGGCGGGAGTGAGGCGGATTAGGGGTTAATAACTTTATTATAGTAGCGGTGCGGTCTGCTCGGCAGATTAGGGGTTAATAAGTGTAGGCAGGTGGAGGCGACATTGAGGGGGGCAGATTAGGGGTTAATAAATATAATATAGGGGTCAGCGGTGTTAGGGGCAGCAGATTAGGGGTACATAAGGATAGCGTAGGTGGCGGCGCTTTGTGGTCGGCAGATTAGGGGTTAATTATTGTAGGTAGCTGGCAGCGACGTTGTGGGGGGCAGATTAGGGGTTAATAAATATAATATAGGGGTCGGCGCTGTTAGGGGCAGCAGATTAGGGGTACATAAGTATAACGTAGGTGGCGGTCGGCAGATTAGGGGTTAAAAAAATGTAATCGAGTGGCGGCGGTGTGGGGGGACCTCGGTTTAGGGGTACATAGGTAGTTTATGGGTGTTAGTGTACTTAAGAGCACAGTAGTTAAGAGCTTTATGAACCGGCGTTAGCCCAGAAAGCTCTTAACTACTGACTTTTTTCTGCGGCTGGAGTTTTGTCGTTAGATTTCTAACGCTCACATTAGCCACGACTCTAAATACCGGCGTTAGAAAGATCCCATTGAAAAGATTGGATACGCAAATGACGTAAGGGGATCTGCGGTATGGAAAAGTTGCGGCTGGAAAGTGAGCGTTAGACCCTTTCCTGACTGACTCCAAATACCGGCGGTAGCCCAAAACCAGCGTTAGGAGCCTCTAACGCTGGTTTTGACGGCTAACGCCAAACTCTAAATCTAGGCCAAACAGCGCTGAAATGGATTGTGGAATCTCATAGTTAGAGTGATAGAAATATAAATTATCTATCTTAACCAATGTATAATCACTTAAAAGTTATATAAAGTAAACTACAAAAGTTTGCACACTATTGTATATAAATTGAAAAATTTAACACCATGGGGCCTATTTATCATATGTCTGTCAGACCTGACCCGACAGTGCGGATCAGGTCTGACAGACATCGCTGAATGCGGAGAGCAATATGCTCTCCATATTCAGCATTGCACCAGCAGCTCACAAGAGCTGCTGGTGCAACGCCGCCCCCTGCAGACTCACGGCCAATCGGCCGCCAGCAGGAGGGTGTCAATCAACCCGATTGTACTCGATCGGGTTCAATTCCGGCGATTCCTGTCCGCCTTATCAGAGCAGGCGGACAGGGTTATGGAGCAGCTTTCTTTAGACCGATGCTCCATAACTTATGTTTCTGACGAGTCTGAAGACTCGCTAGAAACACGGGCCCACAAGCTCCATTCGGAGCTTGATAAATGGGCCCCCATGGGTCAAATGGTCTTAATAGACACTTTATTTTAAATAGTCACCAGCTTGATGTCCCAGCCCGTGTGATCTTACGGCTGTGTGCAATTCCTTTGCATGTAAAATCCTCTCGTTTGGGATCAAAGATGAGAAGTAGTAGGTTCCTAGGTGCTGCTTGGATTTGGAAACGTGTCGTGGGCGTTTCTTCAGGTAGGTAAGAAATTATGGAGGCAGAAAACAAGCGCAACCCACGTTCAAGGTAATATAAAAAAAATTATTGAGCAATCCTCATGCGCATATATATGCACTTACTAGAAATCAGTTACCATAATAGTCAAAGATCGTCTGAAATCCTGTACTGGAACTGTCTGTTCAAACCAGAAAACCATAGCTTAAAAGACTAGCTAACACGGCTAAGAATTTCCAAACAAGGGTATACAAAACCCCTGTGACTCGACGCACGTTTCGTCTGCCAACTAAGTAAACTTTTTCAAGAGTTAAAAATGTGTATAACATATGACTACCCAACCTCTCCTAAATATTGTGTCCAATAAACACACCCCTTCATTCATTGGGAAGTGTGTAAGATCAGATAACCAATCTAGGTGCTTTTTCTCATTGCTCTTCAGTGGGTGTACATGTGATACGCTTACCTAATAGAATTTGCGTGATAACTGAATACTATCCCCACTGCTGCTAGAGAGCGGATTGCATTATGATTTAGAACTGATCCGTCTTACTTATATCTGATAGGTGAAAAAGCTAACATAGTTTACCGTTAAGCTGCGACTGCCTTGTAAAGTAAACTACCAATGTTCACTTATATTCTTAGATCAATATGTGACTCAAATTGATGTAGAATTTTCTGAAACCCAATGAATTAATAGGGGGTGTTTTTACAGGTTGGGCATAGGCCTAAATGTTACCTGCAATCATATATTAAAATTCATATCTAAAAATGACATCTCCTCATTTCTAAACAAATATATATACATAGGAGATGTGTCTAACTCATAAGATACCTTTAAATCTAAAGTGAATATGTAACTGTCTATTTTAAGTGTTTAGCCAACTCACTTCAGAATAACAACATTGCTTCTTTCATTTCAGACCGAGGAGAAAACAGTAAATTGTCCCATAAATTATATATAAATTGTGTTTTTCATGCACTCAAAATAACACTATCAAGAGCTGTACAAAGATGTGGGCTATATTTATATTGAACAGGAATAAAGACTCACACACACAGTAGACAAAAGGAGACACAGACTCAAAGAAGAATACATTTTTGGAGAGGAAAATACATAGGCTTTGTGCCAAGTATATTCTCTGCCATTTTGGGACACTTTCTTGAACAAAGGAAGATTAACAATTTTGAGGCCTGTACCTTTGCGCATGGTGGATAAATCCTTCTTAGATGGCCCACAAGAAGAAACTGAACATTCATATGGTTATTTTGTAAAGTAAAAGTTAAATATATATATAATATTTAAATCAAAGGTATCTTGTTGCTAGAGTTAAATTGCAGCTAATGATTTAAAGAACATTTTTGGTCTTTTAAGTTATACCCATAGTCCTGTGTAGTTTTAAATAGTCACAAATGCTAAATAATTTTATTTGCTAGATAAAGGTATTTTGTATTTCATATCACTAAGCCAGACTTATTATTGCTATATATATATTTTAGAATTTGCCTTATTGTAGCTAAATAAGAGGTTATTTCATCTCAGATAAAATGACATATCAATTGGATGTTAAAGTATCTTGGTATATTGTTTATCTAAACACTGAAGTTAGCTGTCCATATTCTGGTATTTTATTGTGGTATTTTAATGCGATTCATTGTAAGTAAGGTTCATTTTAAAGGTATATTTTTTATGACCTGTGATATAGAATATTATAACGGAATAAACGTGTATAATTGATTCAAAGCAGATCGCTACTTAATATAGTTCAATGTGTTTATAAATTTAACTAATCTCAAGAATTTAGGAATAAATATTAATTTCACTTGTTTCGTATATACATTTTTATTGGAGGTTGATTTAAAGAAAAATTAAAATAAATTGTATTAAAACCCCAGTATATACTGACAACGCCAACAAATTGCTAGTGATGTAATTAATTCCCGAAATGATAGGCCTACCAGTATGGTTGGCACTAACTTTGTGTAGTTTCGGTAGATGGTAAAAGATGGGAATTTTTGGGCATGGTGTATAGATATAATTAAATTCATTCTTTGTCAGGATGCCTTCTTCCTTAGCATTACTCATACGTTTGATTAGTTTTTGATTGAATAAAAGGGTAGGATCTTCTTTTAATGTTATATAGGTTTGTCCCTCATTCAATAATCTATTTGCCTCTTGAATATAAATTTTGCTGTCTTGAATGACAATCCCACCACACTTATCCACTTGCCTGATCACTATATTATGATTGTTTTGAAGATTTCTAAGTTCCCCCTCTGCGTACGTGGGGTAAAAATTGGATGGTCTTTTTAGATTGCTATGTTTGAATAAAGGACCCTCATTGTGAATACTAAGATCTAAGAGATCCTCTACCGAGATGCATGAAGCTTCACTAGATCTAGTGTCCCTTTCTGTCTCTAGTTCTCTCAAATGCTTCAAAGTATTGAGGTCATTTGCCTCAAAATATATATTCTTATCCTTCTCAACCATCAACCTAGTGGTGCTATCCTTAATTAAATAGCGCTTTAGAGTAAGTTTACGCATATATTTTTGCAAGTTTATAAATGTTTCAAATTTATTAGGTAATTTCTTGGGAGCAAATTTAAGACCTTTACTCAAAAGCCGATATTCGTTGTCATTCAATGCTTTGCTAGACAGATTGAAAATATCTTTCTTGCTCACCTCTAGTAACCCCATCTTGGTCTCTGCCTGTCTGACCCTTCTACCTCCCCTGACTCCTCACTTTCTTCCCACTGTCATTTTTTGTTTCTTTGACGTGTCTCTCCTGAGTACCCCCATTGGCTCTCCAGAGGTTGTTTCAATTTTTGTTCTTCTTGTTCCCATCTTAACCTCCCTTGTGGGGCCCTGGGGGAGCTAAAAAAGGAGGTTGTTGGTTATTGTGCCCTGTATTGGCTTTTGAATATCGTCTTTTGAGTAGAGGTCTTAAATTTGCTCCCAAGAAATTACTTAATAAATTTGAAACATTTATAGACTTGCAAAAATATATTTGTAAACTTACTCTAAAGTGCTATTTCATTAAGGAAAGCGCCACTAGATTGATGGTTGAGAAGGATAAGAATATATATTTAGAGGAAAATGTCCTCAATACTTTATATAAGCAAACTAGTACTCTAGTGACAACTTGTGTCACTATAGTACTAAGAAGAGGCGCCTAGGAGTGACAAACAAAAACTGGTGATGGAATCTGATATATTGGTCTATAAATAGCTAAAGGCAGTGATATACACAGTATAGTAACTATGATATACAAACAATCAGTCCAGTATGGAATGGCATAAGAAGGGAAAGTCCTTGATGTCCGTGGTGTAAGGTTCCAGAAGAGAAAATTCCGGATAGAAGGGCCGCTCCTCTAGGGTGTCACGCCACAACACAAGTGAAAAGGATCTAGACAAATCAGAATAGAGGGCGCCACATAGTGCAGATCAGATGGTAAATAATATAACATGCAAAGAGGACATAAGAATCCTACTCACAAGATGTAAAGCACAGATGTGCAAAACCAGCAATCCGGAACCACTCGTCGTCCGGTAGACCGATAGATGTTTATCACAAGGGTAGATCCTCGTCTCACCAGGGAGAGTCCAGGGATGCTCAGGGATGCTTAAACAGAAGTCAGTCCACAGTAAAGGAATCCAATGGTGACCAGTCTCACACCTCAGGCAGCTGGAAGGGAGACTAGGACAGCTCCAAAAAAAAAAAAAAAATGTAAGATTTAACCATCTCCTCACTTGCTGCCGACCTCTTTATCCTTTGAACCATTGACCCCCCCCCCCCCTTTTTTTTCTTTTTTTTTTTGGAGCTGTCCTAGTCTCCCTTCCAGCTGCCTGAGGTGTGAGACTGGTCACCATTGGATTCCTTTACTGTGGACTGACTTCTGTTTAAGCATCCCTGAGCATCCCTGGACTCTCCCTGGTGAGACGAGGATCTACCCTTGTGATAAACATCTATCGGTCTACCGGATGACGAGTGGTTCCGCATTGCTGGTTTTGCACATCTGTGCTTTACATCTTGTGAGTAGGATTCTTATGTCCTCTTTGCATGTTATATTATTTACCATCTGATCTGCACTATGTGGCGCCCTCTATTCTGATTTGTCTAGATCCTCCTCAATACTTTGAAGCATTTGAGAGAACTAGAGACAGAAAGGGACACTAGATCTAGTCAAGCTTTATGCATCTCGGTAGAAGATCTCTTAGATCTTAGTATTCACAATGAGAGTCCTTTATTTAAACATAGCAATCTAAAAAGACCATCCAATTTTTAACCCACGTACGCACAGAGGGAACACTTACCTGTTTTTAATAAACTAGTCATGGAAGAGTTTAATAAGTATTTTGATAAAATAGATACATTTACTATCAACAAGTATAATGACAACCTCACCACCCAAGAGAGAGCAGCCTTTAGAAATCTTCAAAACGATCCTAATATAGTGATCAGGCAAGTGGATAAGGGTGGTGGGGTTGTCATTCAAGACAGAGAAATATATATTCAATAAGCAAATAGATTATTGGATGACGGACAAACCTATGTAGCATTAAAATAATATCCTACCCTTTTATTGATTCAAAAACTATTCAAACTTATCAGTAATGCTAAGGAAGAAGGCATCCTGAAGAAGGATTAATTTAATTATATTTATACACCATGCCCAAGAATTCCCATCTTTTACCATCTACCAAAGCTACACAAAGATAGTGCTAACCCTCCTGGTAGGCATATCAATTTGGGAATTAATTCCATCACTAGCAATTTGTCGGCGTATATAGATTGGTTTTTACAACCTTTAGTCAAAAATGTTAAATCTTATCTTAAAGATACTAGAGATGCAATACAGAAGTTTGAGGGCATGGAATGGGATAAAAAATTGAAGTGGATCACTTGTGATGTGGCTGCGCTATACACCAGTATTCCACATGAAGCTGGTGCTAAAGCTATTGATGAATATTGTTCTACTAGTGACCTCCACCCCACACAAATTAATTTTTTAGTTGATAGTATCTATTTTATTCTTGATCACAACTATTTCAATTTCAATGAGTTATTTCATAAACAGACACAAGGCACAGCGATGGGGACCACGATGTCAATATTTATATGGCAACTTTTGAAAATCAATAAATTTGGGCAAACAATCCATTTCAGGAAAACATTCGGCTAGATTACAAGTTTTGTCGGTAAAGACTAGCGTTGCTAACGCTCCTTTTTTTTCCAGCGTTCACTTTAAACAATGCTGGTATTACAAGTTTTCTGAATGGCTGCGTTAGCCTTAGAAAAGTGAGCGTTGAGCAAAATTTAGCGCCACTTCTCCCTGTAATACCAGCGTTGCTTACGGTAGCGGTAAGCTGGAAAAACGTGCTTGTGCACGATTTCCCCATAGGATACACCTAAAACCCTAACATGAACCCCGAGTCTAAACACCCCTAACCTATTAACCCCTAATCTGCCGCCCCCACTATCGCTGACACCTACATTATATTATTAACCCCTAACCTGCCGCTCTGGACACCACCGCCACCTAAATTATCCTTATGAACCCCTAATCTGCTGCCCCCAACATCGCCAAACCTTACATTATATTTATTAACCCCTAATCTGCCGACCAGACATCGCTGCCACTATAATAAATGTATTAGCCCGCTGCAATCCCGCCTCGCAAACACTATAATAAATTTTACTAACCCCTAATCTGCCCTCCCTAACATCGCCGCCACCTACCTAAAATTATTAACCCCTAATCTGCCGCCCACAACATTGCTGCTACTATAATAAAGTTATTAACCCCTAAACCTAAGTCTAACCTTAACCCTAACACCCCCCTAAGTTAAATATAATTTAAAGAAATCTAAATAAAATTACTATAATTAAATAAATTAATCCTATTTAAAACTAAATACTTACCTATAAAATAAACCCTAATATAGCTACAATATAACTAATAATTACATTGTAGCTATTTTAGGATTTATATTTATTTTACAGGCAACTTTGTATTTATTTTAACTAGGTAAAATTAATAACTATTTAATAGCTACCTAGTTAAAATAATTACAAAATTACCTGTAAAATAAATCCTAACCTAAGTTACAAATACACCTAACACTACACTATAAATAAATTAATTAAATAAATTACCTACAATTATCTAAACTTAAATACAATTAAATAAACTAAACTATATTACAAAAAACAAACAAACACTAAATTACAAAGGTAGGAAAAATACGATTGATTGATTTAATCAGCCAATCGGATTGAAGTTAAATCCGATTGGCTGATTGGATCAGCCAATAGAATTGACCTCGCATTCTATTGGCTGTTCCAATCAGCCAATCGGATTGAACTTCAATCCGATTGGCTGATTAAATCAACCAATCTTATTTTTCCTACCTTAATTCCGATTGGCTGATAGAATCCTATCTGCCAATCAGAATTTGAGGGACGCCATCTTGGATGACGTGATTTAAAGGAACCTTTATTCATCGTTAGTCGTCGGAAAGAAGAGGATGCTCCGCGTCGGATGTCTTGAAGATGGATCCGCTCCGCATGGATGAAGATAGAAGATGCCGCTTGGATGAAGACTTCTGCTGGATGGAGGACCTCTTCTGCCCCGATCGGATGAAGATGTCTGCAGGTCCGGATGTCCTCTTCTGCCCCATCGGTGCCCGGCTGGGTGAACACGGCTCAAGGTAGGGTGATCTTCAATAGGGTAGTGTTAGGTTTTTTTAAGGGGGGATTGGGTGGATTTTAGAGTAGGGGTGCGTGGGTGGTGGGTTGTAATATTGCAGGGGTTCTTGTATTTTTTTTACATGTAAAAGAGCTGATTACTTTGGGGCAAATCCCCGCAAAAAGCCCTTTTAAGGGCTGGTAAAAGAGCTGATTACTTTTGTAATTTAGTATAGGTTAGGGAATTTTATTATTTTGGGGGATTTTTTATTTTATTAGGGGGCTTAGATTAGGTGTAATTAGATTAAAATTCTTGTAATATTTTTTTATTTTTTGTAATTTAGTGTTTGTTTATTTTTTGTAATAGAGTTTAGTTTATTTAATTGTATTTTAGTTTAGATAATTGTAGGTAATTTATTTAATTTATTGATAGTGTAGTGTTAGGTGTATTTGTAACTTAGGTTAGGATTTATTTTATAGGTAATTTTGTAATTATTTTAACTAGGTAGCTATTAAATAGTTATTAACTATTTAATAGCTATTCTGCCTAGTTAAAATAAATACAAAGTTGCCCGTAAAATAAATATAAATCCTAAAATAGCTACAATGTAACTATTAGTTATATTGTAGCTATATTAGGGTTTATTTTATAGGTAAGTATTTAGTTTTAAATAGGATTAATTTATTTAATTATAGTAATTTTATTTTGTTTTATTTAAATTATATTTAATTTAGGGGGGTGTTAGGGTTAGGGTTAGACTTAGGTTTAGGGGTTAATAACTTTATTATAGTAGCGGCGACGTTGGGTGCAGGAGATTAGGGGTTAATAATTGTAGGTAGGTGGCGGCGATGTGGGGGGGCAGATTAGGGGTTAATAAAATTTATTATAGTGTTTGCGAGGCGGAATTTCGGCGGTTTAGGGGTTAATACATTTATTAAAGTGGCAGCGATGTCCAGTCGGCAGATTAGGGGTTAATAAGTGTAGGTAGGTGCCTGCGACGTTGGGGGGGCAGATTAGGGGTTAATAAATATAATATAGGTGTCGGCGATGTTAGGGACAGCAGATTAGGGATTCTTAGGTATAATGTAGGTGGCAGCGATGTCCGGTCGGCAGATTAGGGGTTAAATCATTTTATGTTAGTGTTTGCGATTTGGGGGGGCCTCGGTTTAGGGGTTCATAGGTAGTTTCTGGATGTTAGTGTACTTTGTAGCACTGTAGTTAAGAGCTTTATGTTCTGGCGTTAGCCCATAAAACTCTTAACTACTGACTTTTAAATGAGGTAGGAGACTTAGAGGTAGAGGCTGTACCGCTTACTTTCTCCAAGACTTGTAATACCAGTGTTAGGCAAATCCCATTAAAAAGATAGGATACGCAATTGACGTAAGGGTATTTGCAGTATGGAAAAGTCGCGGAAGAAAAGTGAGCAGTACACCTGTACCTGCCATACTCGTAATACCAGCGGGCGTTAAAAAGCAGCGTTAGGACCCCTTAATGCTGCTTTTTAAAGCTAACGCTGACCTCGTAATCTAGCCAATTATTAGTTATAGATGATATATCGATGATGTCATTATAGTTTGGAGAGGAGATTGTAATCTATCAGAACAGTTTTGTAAGTATATAAATACAAGCACTTACAATCTTACTTTCACACACAAAATAGATAGTAAGCAAAGAGATTTTTTAGATCTCACCCTGTTCTGTGATCCGGTCACTAACAGAATAGCTGTAAAAAACTATAGAAAACCTACCGACAGCAATGGCTTTCTTAATGCCAATAGTAGCTATTTATCAAGTTGGAAATCCAATATACCTTATGGACAGTTCCAGCGAATACGTATGAACTGCACTAGAAATGAAGACTTTTCCCCAGAAGCTGGCATATTGGAAAATAAGTTCTTACAAGAACTTCATCCAAGCGGCATCTTCTGTCTTCATCCATCCGGCGTGGAGCGGGTCCATCTTCAAGACATCCGACGCGGAGCATCCTCTTCTTCCCGACGACTAATGACGAAAGAAGGTTCCTTTAAATGACGTCATCCAAGATGGCGTCCCTCAAATTCCGATTGGCTGGTAGGATTCTATCAGCCAATCGGAATTAAGGTAGGAAAATACGATTGGTTGATTTAATCAGCCAATCAGATTGAAGTTCAATCCGTTTGGCTGATTGGATCAACCAATAGAATTGACCTCGCATTCTATTGGCTGTTGATTTAATCAGCCAATCGGATTTTTCCTACCTTAATTCCGATTGGCTGATAGAATTCTATCCGCCAATCGGAATTCGAGGGACACCATCTTGGATGATGTCATTTAAAGGAACCTTTATTCGTCGTTAGTCGTCGGGAAGAAGAGGATGCTCCACGTCGGATGTCTTGAATCTGGACCCGCTCCGTGCCGGATGGATGAAGATAGAAGATGCCGCTTGGATGAAGACTTCTGCTGGATGGAGGACCTCTTCTGCCCCGATCGGATGAAGATGTCTGCCGGTCCGGATGTCCTCTTCTGCCCCATAGGTGCCCGGCTGGGTGAACAAGGCTCAAGGTAGAGTGATCTTCAATAGGGTAGTGTTAGGTTTTTTTAAGGGGGGATCGGGTGGGTTTTAGAGTAGGGGTGTGTGGGTGGTGGGTTGTAATGTTGAGGGGGGTCTTCTATTTTTTTTTACAGGTAAAAGAGCTGATTACTTTGGGGCAATGCCCCACAAAAAGTCCTTTTAAGGGCTGGTAAAAGAGCTGATTACTTTTGTAATTTAGTATAGGGTAGGGATTTTTTTTTTTTTTTAAATAAACCGCTTTATTGTCATAAAAGTTTCGTACAATACAATAGTCATCTAATTACAATAAACAGTTTATCATTTTCTTTTACATTTTTCAGTTGTACAGTGTAATAGATAACTAAGAACATTCTGTTGCCACAGCTGTCATATACCTAGGATCAATAGTTAATCTCATAGTTAAGCATAAACAAGTCTTCGGTCACAGTTGCTACTTAGGAAATTTATTTGCTACATATTTGTCCCAAATGATTTTCATTAAACAGTAGACTTGTGCAGCTTCGAAAAATTTGTTTCGGTTCGGATCGATTTGGATCGATTCGAATTTCGGTTCGGATCTATTCGAATTCGGAAAAATTCGAATGAATTTGTTTCGGATTCTTTCGGATTCAGAAAATTTTTTGTTTCGGTTCGGTTCAAAACGATTCGGAAATTCGGAATTTCGGTAAGTGTTAGGTGGGATGTGCTGTGTATTACACTAGTATTATGTACTGTATATTAGGTTTAACCCATAGCAGAATGATAAAACCTAATATACTTTACAATACTAGTGTAATACACGGCCATCCGAATCTACCGAATACATCCGAATCGATTCGGATGTATTCGATTCGATTCGGATTTATTCGGTAGATTCGGCAGTATTTTAATTCGGAATTGATCTGAATCTCCGAATTTTCCGAATTTCCGAATCGATCCGAAACGAATCGCACATGTCTATTAAACAGTACGAATCCTCGGTCCTCAATTTAATTTATGCGTATTCCTCTAATTGGAAAATGTGTTGAAAAGTATGGAGCCATTCGGCCATGGTGGGAGTGTTTTTTTGTTTCCAGTGCCTTGCTAATAGTGACTTCATGCTGTTACTTGCAATAAATATTAGTTTTTTACATGTGTTTTTTTTTTGGGGATAATATTAAATAGCCAGATACGAGGATCTCTGAAGTCTCCCTTGCCACCTTTTCCCACATTTAATTTATCGCAGGACATCTCCACCAGATATGAGCCATATTCCCCCTATCAGTGTCACACCTCCAGCAGATATCACTTGCTGTCCTATAGAGTTTGTGTAACCTGGCCGGTGTATAATACCATCTTTTGATTATTTTTAAATTTAGTTCAATTAGCCGGCTGGAGGAGGAGACCTTGGTTACATTCGTGAAAATCTCTGAGGCCTCTCTAGATGTCATGTCTAGGTCTAATTCTGCATTCCACCTGTCTAGGTAATAAGGGGTATAGCCATGTGGTGGGATTTGTAGTAATGCGTGAGAAATGGCTAATGTCTTTTTGTGTGGTGTGTCTGATCTGCATAGTGATTCGAATGTAGTCATGGGCCTCATTAGATTCCTTCGATAGGGCTGTTTTGTGATGTATGATTGACATTGGCGTAATGGTAACCAATATTTTGATAGTTCAATTCCTTCTTTCGCTAACTCTTCTAGGTTATAAAATTTGTGCTCATTACCTAGCTGATATACCGCTAAAGTTCTTTGATTTTTGGTTAGGGTTTTGCTGGGAAAACTCAGCCCCGGTATGAAGTCTATATTATCTGTGAGGGGTGTTAGAGGGGAAGTCCTTGAGGATATATTCGGATACGATATTAGTATTTTGTTCCAAACTTGGAAAGTCTCTGCGATAATAGAGTTAGGGTGGAGCTCTAGAGAGGTCTGCTTTGATGTTAGCCAACAAAGAGACCCCAGGTGTGTCTTATTTGCGAGATCATGTTCAAGTACCACCCATGTCTTTGTTGGGAAGTTTGTGTACCAGTCAATGATCCGTTGTAGGAATATTGCCATACGGTACTTTTCCAAGTCTGGAACCCAGAGTCCACCCCTTTTAGTTGGCATACACATTAGTTGTTTATTGATCCTCGCTGGCCTATTTTCCCATACATATGCTAATAGCTTGGATTGTAATGAGTTAGTGAAGTTCCTGGGTATGGGGATGGGAAGGGTTTGAAGGATGTATAATATCCGTGGCAGGACATTCATTTTTAGGACTGTGATTCTCCCTAGCCAGGAGATATTCTTTGATCTCCAGGCTGAGAGATCTGCTATGATCTTTTGTTGGATGGGAACATAATTTAATTGGAATATTTCATCAATTGTTGGGGCTAAGTATATGCCTAGGTATTTCAGGGAGTTCTCTCTTCTTTTAAATGGGCATAGCAGACAGATATTTTGGGTTTGTGGAGAATCGTGGTTTAGCAAAAGCATCTCCGACTTAGATTTATTGATGAGAAAATTGGATATTTTTTGGAATTTATCTAATTCATCACAGAGGGAAGGTATAGAAGTTGTGGGTTTGGTAAGGAAAAATAAGATATCATCAGCATATAGTAGGAGCTGAGGGGGAATGGTAAAGGGTGAAAATCTTTGATATAATGGTCTTTCCCAATTGAAATTTTTGTAATATGGCCCTGAGGAATGTCCAACAGATGCGGTCGAATGCCTTCTCCACGTCTGTTGAAACCAGGACCAGGGGCAATTTCTGTTGCTGGGTATATTCTAGGAGATGTATTGCCCTTACGGTGTTGTCCTTGGCCTCTCTATTTTGAATGAAACCCACCTGATCATTCTTAATAAGCTGGGGCATTACCTGATTTAAATGGTTGGATAGAATTTTTGCATAGATTTTAAGGTCCGAGTTTAATAGTGAAATTGGCCTGAAATTCTCCACCCTGTCTGGGGATTTGCCTGGTTTAGGCAAAACCACTTTATGAGTTTCCAGGTTTGTATCTAGAAATGGGTTCTCCTCATTTATACTGTTAAACAAGTCTAATAGCTGCGGTATTAAAAGTTCTTTATAATGTTTGTAGTAACTATTTGAGTAACCATCTGGGCCTGGAGCCTTCCCTATAGGAAGGTCCTTTATTACTTTCTTGATTTCCTCATAAGAGAAAGGGCTATTCAGTTGTTCTATCTATTTCTGTCTCAATGTGGGGAAGTTTAGTTTCTCTAGGTATTCTTGTATTAGTGAGCTATTTTTTGTTGTGATGGATTTTCTCCTCTTTTGTTAATGTTGTATAATTGCTCATAATATGTTCTGAATGCCTCAGCTATTTGGGCAGTCGTGTATACGTCTATTCTATTGGTATCTTTTGTCTGCATTACATATGCTTTATTAATTTTCCTCTTGAGTTTTCTGGCAAAAAGTGAGCTGCTCTTGTTGTTACCCTCAAAATATATTTGTCCCAATTTTATTGCGTGTTGTTTGCACTCCTTATCTATAATAGTTTGTATCGTGGATCTACAGTCTTCTATTGCTTTCAATAATGTGTTATCGTTAGTGTTATACTTATGCTGTTTTTCTAGCTCTGAAAGTCTGGTAAGAGTATTATGTAGATATATTCTTTCTTCCTTTACTTTGTGAGCTTTCAAGCTTATTAATTCGCCTCTGACCACTGATTTATGTGCTTCCCACAAGAACCTGTTATCTGATATGGAGGCTTGATTCAGTGCAAAGTATTCAGCTATTGTTTTTTCTATTTTAAAAGCATTAACTGGATCCCTTATTAAGTTATCATCTAATCTCCATGTGTGTGAGATTGTATTCATTAGGGGCCAGTATATAGTGCAGCCTATCATTGAATGGTCCGACCAAGTTCTGGGATAAATGGTGAGTTCTTTTACTCTAGCTAAGCTGGCAACATCCAGCATAATGTAGTCAATGCGAGAGTATCGGGCATGGGGGTATGAATAAAAAGTGTAATTTCTCATGTCCGGGTACTTCACTCTCCAAGCGTCGTGAACCGTGAGATCTTTTAGACACTGTCTTATTGTGTTAATTATTTTGTTAGGGACGGATGAAGTGTGGTTGGAGTTATCCATGTGGGGATCGAGGGTAAGGTTGAAATCCCCTCCTAGTATCATGGTACCTTTGGACACTTCTAATAGTAAGTTAGTTAAGTGTTTAAATTATACGTCTTGTCTGGTGTTGGGGGCGTATGTGCAGACCAAGGTCACCAATGTGTTATATAGCTTTCCTATGACAACCAAGTATCTCCCCTCCCTATCCCTATGCGCCTCTATCTGCTGGAAGGGTATATTTCTTTTGATTAAGATTCCCACCCCATTTGTTTTGGAAGTAATGGATGCATAAAAAGATTCTCCATATTTAAGTTTAAATGTCTTTGGTTCCCTAACCTTTACAAAATGTGTTTCTTGTAAAAACACAATGTCCCCTCTTTTATCTTTTATGTCTTTTAACACTACGCTTCTTTTGTGGGGACTGTTAAGACCTTTTGCATTTGCCGTTAGAATGTTAAGGCTATTCTGTGTTTTTTCTGTCATCTAACCCGGCAAGTAGGCTAAATATAATCTTATTTAGAACTTGGAACTTATCTTGTACTTTATTTGTGTGGTGTTTCCTCTCAAGGCAACCATGGCAACCGTGCATTGGCTTCTGACCTGTGGCAACTTTAAAACAGTAATTTAAGACTTTCAAGACAACAAAACAAAGAACCGCATTCACTTCAAGCAATACAGGGAGTGCAGAATTATTAGGCAAGTTGTATTTTTGAGGATTAATTTTATTATTGAACAACAACCATGTTCTCAATGAACCCAAAAAACTCATTAATATCAAAGCTGAATATTTTTGGAAGTAGTTTTTAGTTTAGTTTTAGCAGGTGACTATTACTGTGCATAATTATTAGGCAACTTGACAAAAAACAAATATATACCCATTTCAATTATTTATTTTTACCAGTGAAACCAATATAACATCTCAACATTCACAAATATACATTTCTGACATTCAAAAACAAAACAAAAACAAATCAGTGACCAATATAGCCACCTTTCTTTGCAAGGACACTCAAAAGCCTGCCATCCATGGATTCTGTCAGTGTTTTGATCTGTTCACCATCAACATTGCGTGCAGCAGCAACCACAGCCTCCCAGACACTGTTCAGAGAGGTGTACTGTTTTCCCTCCTTGTAAATCTCACATTTAATGATGGACCACAGGTTCTCAATGGGGTTCAGATCAGGTGAACAAGGAGGCCATGTCATTAGATTTTCTTCTTTTATACCCTTTCTTGCCAGCCACGCTGTGGAGTACTTGGACGCGTGTGATGGAGCATTGTCCTGCATGAAAATCATGTTTTTCTTGAAGGATGCAGACTTCTTCCTGTACCACTGCTTGAAGAAGGTGTCTTCCAGAAACTGGCAGTAGGACTGGGAGTTGAGCTTGACTCCATCCTCAACCCGAAAAGGCCCCACAAGCTCATCTTTGATGATACCAGCCCAAACCAGTACTCCACCTCCACCTTGCTGGCGTCTGAGTCGGACTGGAGCTCTCTGCCCTTTACCAATCCAGCCACGGGCCCATCCATCTGGCCCATCAAGACTCACTCTCATTTCATCAGTCCATAAAACCTTAGAAAAATCAGTCTTCAGATATTTCTTGGCCCAGTCTTGACGTTTCAGCTTGTGTGTCTTGTTCAGTGGTGGTCGTCTTTCAGCCTTTCTTACCTTGGCCATGTCTCTGAGTATTGCACACCTTGTGCTTTTGGGCACTCCAGTGCTGTTGCAGCTCTGAAATATGGCCAAACTGGTGGCAAGTGGCATCTTGGCAGCTGCACGCTTGACTTTTCTCAGTTCATGGGCAGTTATTTTGCGCCTTGGTTTTTCCACACGCTTCTTGCGACCCTGTTGACTATTTTGAATGAAACGCTTGATTGTTCGATGATCACGCTTCAGAAGCTTTGCAATTTTAAGAGTGCTGCATCCCTCTGCAAGATATCTCACTATTTTTGACTTTTCTGAGCCTGTCAAGTCCTTCTTTTGACCCATTTTGCCAAAGGAAAGGAAGTTGCCTAATAATTATGCACACCTGATATAGGGTGTTGATGTCATTAGACCACACCCCTTCTCATTACAGAGATGCACATCACCTAATATGCTTAATTGGTAGTAGGCTTTCGAGCCTATACAGCTTGGAGTAAGACAACATGCATAAAGAGGATGATGTGGTCAAAATACTAATTTGCCTAATAATTCTGCACACCCTGTATGAACATTTCAAACATTGCAATCTGGGCACAGTTCATCTTGTGCTGTAGATCCCAGCTAGGGGGGATTGCTGGTGGACTCCTCTCGCCAATATAAACATTACTAGGAAGTGGGGGGCAGGGGGTGGATGGAAAGCATATCCATTTAAGAGAATTCTGGGGATATCTTTGATATCTTCAACATCAGGGCAGAACAAACTATAATATAACTATTTTTACATACTTTAGCTAAAGATTAATTAACCTTATAACTGAACAGGGTAACTTGCAAACTCAACCCAAATATTAACCTTTCTTTTACATTTATCAAAGTCAATATAACATATATCACTTATCACTTATCATTTTAGTGTCTTAGGTGACACTCATCTACATTAGGCCTGGTACCTTTTTTTTTTTTTTTTCCCTTTTGTGGCCAAGTCTCAATAAGTTTGAAATAGAGCCATCTCACCCTCTTTTGCACTGTCCTGTTATTCATCCTGGTGATGGTGTCGGCTTTGGTCTTTTATCCTTCCTCTTCTTCACTATGACTGTTGACCAGGCCGGTTTTTGATTTACCTGCTTGCTGAAAGATGTTGAAGCTGTTGGCATACTTGACCTCTCTTCGGCTGTAGTTGGTGTACTAAAAGATATGTTCAGTAGTTGAGATAGATCTTCCAGATCTTTAGGTGATCTATATGTCACTGATCACACTTTGTGTTGAACATGTAGGCAAAAAGGAAAGCCCCACTTATATCTCACATTCTTTTCCTGTAATACTTTAGTTATAAAGCGGACCTCCTTTCTTTTCTGCACTGTTATGGGGCTGAGGTCTAGAAATATTTGTAAGTGGTGGTCTAGATATGTTGTCTGTCTCAGTTGTCTTGCCTGTAGCCATATCTTCTCCTTATCTGTGAACCTCAAAAACC
Source organism: Bombina bombina (assembly GCF_027579735.1). NCBI lineage: Eukaryota > Metazoa > Chordata > Amphibia > Anura > Bombinatoridae > Bombina > Bombina bombina. Next base: position 102,884,394 of record NC_069500.1, on the reverse strand, counting down.
TTGGAATAATATCTTGTGGGGGTGCATTCGGTGGTGGAAGGGGCCGTAGGGCTCTGTGTGCTATGTCTAGTTCCATGTCAGGAGCCTGTTGGTTATTCTGTAAATGCTTGAAAAGCCCTTTTAGATATTCCGGTATTTCTGCTGGTGTAATAGATTCTGGCACTCCTCTCACCCTCAGATTGTTTCTGCAGCCCCGGTTGTCGAGATCTTCTAGTTTATCATCCATAGCTTCCATATAGGCTTTTTGCTCCCTGGCATGTGTTGATAGTGAATCCACTATTTTATCTGTGGTATCTTGGGCTTCTTCTATGGACTCTATCCTGTTACCTATCTCCTTTATGTTGTGCTTCATGGAAGACAGTTCAGATTGTATTATGCCTTTCAGACCATCAAAGTCTGCCTTGGTAGGCACCTTAGCTATGTCCAATTTTAGCTGATCTGCATACTCTTTTGATATTGCCACTGATGTGGGATTGGGCTGTGTCTCCATTGTAGTTTTGTCTATTTCCCTATGGGAGCTTTCTTGAGGCTGGAAGAATGTGTTCTCAATTACTGGATACAAAGTTACCATCTCTGGAGTGTAAAAAGTTGTCCGTTGCTAGTTCCGTATCTTTATGTAGAATGACTCTCCTGATGGAAACGGAACATGTATTAATTCAGATAGCATGATGTTTGTTTGTTGTATTTCTCCAGTGCTTTGATAGATTTATTAGCAGCGTCCTTGAATGCTGACAATATCAGCAGGGGAAGGGTAGGTCCTGGGACCAAGGTATTGGCTGACTTCAGGTGGTTTGTTTAGCAGCTGTACCAACAAGTCCTATTACCCTTTCCAGTATGGAAATGCGGGAGCTTTCTTAAACCCCAGAAATAGTTAGATAATTGTCAGTTGGACACAAGCGGTAAGCAGATCATGGGTCAGATTTTTAAGCATATATCAGCCACTCTGATATCTACGAGAGGGATATTGCACCGTACCTACTGTAACCACTTGTATCAGAGATATAGAATAAAAGTAGACGAGCAAATCTACGCGTTTCAGCCCAATAGGCCTTTATCAAGATGCTCGTTATGTTGTGATCCGGATTTAAATATCTGTAAGTTCTTCCTTATTGGTTGAAAGGTTTCCTTCTTGGTAGGTGTGTTTCCAATCAAATCCACAGGTGTATTTCATGCCGTTCAAGTTTGGAAACATATTCTTATGTTAACTGCTTTCATTTTATTCAAGAAAACCCTTTACTTTAGATATGCTGATTATAAATAGCATAACAAATATATATACACATACATAAGGAGTTACATAAAGAATAAAGAATAAATATAAAGCGTCATATGTTCTGTGTTGATCTCTAAAAGGAGTAATGTGTTTTACCTAAAAGACTTTTATGTGGGATTTAAGTGTTTTTCTAGAGAACAGATATTTTTCTTATTGATTCTGTGTAAACTTTAGAGGAATCAAGACATTGGTGGTATCTATAAAGTCTGTTAACACTATTTTCTTAAAGGTAATCTAGAATTGATAACCAGAAAATGTTGTGTAATACTTAATATAGAAGTTAAACTAGTTTGCTTTGGATGTAATTGCATCCCGGTTAATGGAAAAATTTTTTATAAACAGATTCAAAAAAGATACTCAATAGCAACAAAAGAGGACAATGTTTTGAAATTCAGAGAAAGAGAAAAATTGTTTTGTTTGAAGGCCCTCTTAGTGGATTATTTAAATTAAATTAGAATAATAGAATAGAACATTAGAAAGGTATTGATATGTCTCATAAGGTGTCTATATAGTGATAATGGAATATATAATTTCACCTTAGTCTTAGACTGTCTATTGTTGAAAAGATCTATGGTCAGAACGGATGTTACTTAAAATGTAGCTAACCCATATTAAAGTTATCAGAATAATTTGTAAATCTTTAACATACATTGTAAATAGTAACTCCTCTATGTTATTTATCTATTAGTTATTCAGATTGGATAAATATATATAAATATAAGGGGAAAAAATGATGAAAAAATATATGTATTGTAAGATTTTTCTGATGGGCATAATAAGGGATTATTATATTAGGATGTAAATTGATATGTGACTATGTGTCCAATTTTATGGGTCTGGGTGTATATCTATCTAATTGTAGGTATAAATTAATATGCCTAGGTCTAATGGAAAAAGTGATATTTATATTGAAAAAATTTATTCGCCCTATAGTTTTAAGACTTTTTTCTAAAAAGCAGATTGGAAACACACCTACCAAGGAGGAAACCTTTCAACCAATAAGGAAGAACTTACAGATATTTAAATCCGGATCACAACATAACGAGCATCTTGATAAAGGCCTATTTGGCTGAAACGCGTAGATTTGCTCGTCTCTGATACAAGTGGTTACAGTAGGTATGGTGCAATATCCCTCTCAAAGATATCAGAGTGGCTGATATATGCTTAAAAATCCGACCCATGATCTGCTTACCGCTTGTGTCCAACTGACAATTACCTAACTATTTCTGGGGTTTAAGAAAGCTCCAGCATTTCCATACTGGAAAGGGTAATAGGACTTGTTGGTACAGCTGCTAAACAAACCACCTGAAGTCAGCCAATACCTCGGTCCCAGGACCTACCCTTCCCCTGCTGATATTGTCAGCATTCAAGGACGCTGCTAATAAATCTATCAAAGCACTGGAGAAATACAACAAACAAACATCGTGCTATCTGAATTAATACATGTTCCGTTTCCATCAGGAGAGTCATTCTACATAAAGATACGGAACTTACTAGCAACGGACAACTTTTTACACTCCAGAGACGGTAACTTTGTATCCAGTAATTGAGAACACTGTTCTATATTTAATACGGACACAATCTTTGATATATGCTGCACAAAGTATCCAGCAAGCCAACATATTCACTTGCATTTGTTTCTACATAACTGTATTACATTAACAGATGTTTGGTTGCATATAGCTCTTTATCGCCAAGTGATATTTTATGATTTTATGTTAATATTATCACATTGTTTTAAGTCAGTGCCGGCACTATACTGTTTATCTATTATTGTATATTAAATCCAAGTTTTATCGATTTATATAGATATTATCTCATTTTTATAAATATATTATTTATCCAACCTATTTCTATAAAATAACGTCAGTGTTACATTTACAAGACCAACTGTCAGTTATATATCACACATTTAGAGCTCTTAGCTTTAATTAGCGCTACCCTAATTCCTTCTTTCTATGTCTAATTTCATTAGCGATTTGGAGATTTGCTAATGTTTTTTGGGTCAGCATTACAGAGCTAGAGAGTGCTAGTATCTTTTACACCCTTTCTTTTGAGGCTGGAAGAAACTGCTTACAGGAACAGGCGAGAGTGTTTCATTTTTTAATACTTTATTCGGTTTGTTCTGCCTATTGAGTCTTTTTGAGGCCATCCCCAGTGGCAAAATTTGGATTACTGGCGGTTATTTATGAATATGTATGTTCTCCCCAGATTTTATTTTATGATCCTCATGAGGGAATAACATAGGGCTGTTTTAGGGGACATGAAAGTATCGGAGCTAGCGAAAGCCACGTGGGCCGTCTCATAATCTGCAGTGTTATGTTTTTATGCAAAGTTTTTCTTCTTGCTTGTTGAGCTGATCATAGATATTTCGTACCTGTCACTTGGATCTGGTCTCCAGAGCTCCTGAAAGCGTAATCCGTGCAGTTTATCAACCCTCTGTGGATATTGCGATCCTGCTCCCCTCCGGTTTTACAGGCCGTCAGGGCTTGGGCCTACACAATGGTATCCCTTTACATTCCCCTTCCCGTTTTCGTGGTCGGATTTTTCATGCCCCTGCTTTTCACACAGGTGTGAGTAGGTGAAATGTCATTAAATGGTCCTGTATTTCAGAGTCTGACTATTATTTTTTGGCTAAGACTCGTCTAACCTGCTCAGAGCTTCAGTCTTTTGCGGCCATTTCCAGCTTGGCCTCGCTCCGCCCCCTAGGGTAGGGAATTTTATTATTTTGGAGGGATTTTTTTATTTTATTAGGGGGCTTAGATTAGGTGTAATTAGATTAAAATTCTTTTAATATTGTTTTATTTTTTGTAATTTAGTGTTTGTTTGTTTTTTTAATATAGTTTAGTTTATTTAATTGTATTTTAGTTTAGATAATTGTAGGTAATTTATTTAATTTATTGATAGTGTAGTGTTAGGTGTATTTGTAACTTAGGTTAGGATTTATTTTACAGGTAATTTTGTAATTATTTTAACTAGGTAGCTATTAAATAGTTATTAACTATTTAATAGCTATTCTACCTAGTTAAAATAAATACAAAGTTGCCTATAAAATAAATATAAATCCTAAAATAGCTACAATGTAACTATTAGTTATATTGTAGCTATATTAGGGTTTATTTTATAGGTAAGTATTTAGTTTTAAATAGGATTAATTTATTTAATTATAGTAATTTTATTTTGTTTTATTTAAATTATATTTAACTTAGGGGGGTGTTAGGGTTAGGGTTAGACTTAGGTTTAGGGGTTAATAACTTTATTATAGTAGCGGCGACGTTGGGTGCGGGAGATTAGGTTAATAATTGTAGGTAGGTGGCGGCGACGTGGGGGGCAGATTAGGGGTTAATAAAATTTATTATAGTGCTTGCAAGGCGGGATTGCGGCGGTTTAGGGGTTAATACATTTATTAAAGTGGCAGCGATGTCCGGTCGGAAGATTAGGGGTTAATAAGTGTAGGTAGGTGGCGGCGAAGTTGGGGGGGGGGCAGATTAGGAGTTAATAAATATAATATAGGTGTCGGCGATGTTAGGGACAGCAGATTAGGGGTTCATAGGTATAATGTAGGTGGCGGCGATGTCCGGTTGGCAGATTAGGGGTAGTGATGTCGCGAATAGTTCGCCGGCGAATAGTTCCCGGCGAACATAGCATGTTCACGTTTGCCGCGGCGGGCGAACATATGCGATGTTCGATCCACCCCCTATTCATCATCATTGAGTAATACTTTGACCCTGTACCTCACAGTCAGCAGGCACATTCCAGCCAATCAGCAGCAGACCCTCCCAGACCCTCCTACCTCCTGGACAGCATCCATTTTAGATTCATTCGGAAGCTGCATTGTTAGTGAGAAGAGGGACAGTGTAGCTGCTGCTGATTTAGTAGGGAAATCTATAGCTAGGCTAGGGTATTCAGTGTCCACTACAGTCCTGAAGAACTCATCTGATCTCTGCTGTAAGGACAGCACCCCAAAAAGCCCTTTTTAGGGCTGATTTTTTTTTCCCTGTGTAATCTAATTGCAGTTGCCTGCCTGCCAGCGTGTGTGTTAGGCTCACAGCGTATACTGTGCCCACTTGCCCAGTGCCACCACTCATATCTGGTGTAACAGTAGTGTAAATTAAAAAAACAAAAACTTTTTTGACTGTGAAACATCAGTCTGCTTGTGTAATCTAATTGCAGTTGCCTGCCTGCCAGCGTGTGTGTCAGGCTCACAGCGTATACTGTGCCCACTTGCCCAGTGCCACCATTCATATCTTGTTTAATAGTAGTGTAAGTGTACATTTAAAAAAAAAAAAAAATTTTGGACTGTGAAACATCAGTCTGCTTTTTTGTGTCAGGCTCAAAGCGTATACTGTGCCCAATTGCCCAGTGCCACCACTCATATCTTGTTTAATAGTAGTGTAAGTGTACATTTAAAAAAAAAAAAACTTTTTTTGACAGTGAAATATCAGTCTGCTTTTTTGTGTCAGGCTCACAGCATATACTGTGCCCTCTTGCCCAGTGGCACCACTCATATCTTGTTTAATAGTAGTGTAAGTGTACATTTAAAAAAAAACAAACTTTTTGGACTGTGAAACATCAGTCTGCTTTTTTGTGTCAGGCTCACAGCGTATACTGTGCCCACTTGCCCAGTGGCACCACTCATATCTTGTTTAATAGTAGTGTAAGTGTACATTTAAAAAAAATAAAAAAAATTTGGACTGTGAAACATCAGTCTGCTTTTTTGTGTCAGGCTCACAGCATATACTGTGCCCACTTGCCCAGTGGCACCACTCATATCTTGTTTAATAGTAGTGTAAGTGTACATTTAAAAAAAAAAAACTTTTTGGACTGTGAAACATCAGTCTGCTTTTTTGTGTCAGGCTCACAGCGTATACTGTGCCCACTTGCCCAGTGCCACCACTCATATCTTGTTTAATAGTAGTGTAAGTGTACATTTAAAAAAAAAAAACTTTTTTAACTGTGAAACATCAGTCTGCTTTTTTGTGTCAGGCTCACAGCGTATACTGTGCCTACTTGCCCAGTGGCACCACTCATATCTTGTTTAATAGTAGTGTAAGTGTACATTTAAAAAAAAAAAAACTTTTTGGACTGTGAAACACCAGTCTGCTTTTTTGTGTCAGGCTCACAGCGTATACTGTACCCACTTGCCCAGTGCCACCACTCATATCTTGTTTAATAGTAGTGTAAGTGTACATTTAAAAAAAAAAAACTTTTTTTACTGTGAAACACCAGTCTGCTTTTTTGTGTCAGGCTCACAGCGTATACTGTACCCACTTGCCCAGTGCCACCACTCATATCTTGTTTAATAGTAGTGTAAGTGTATATTTAAAAAAAAAAAAAACTTTTTGGACTGTGAAACATCAGTCTGCTTTTTTGTGTCAGGCTCACAGCATATACTGTGCCCACTTGCCCAGTGGCACCACTCATATCTTGTTTAATAGTAGTGTAAGTGTACATTTAAAAAAAAAAAAATTTTGGACTGTGAAACATCAGTCTGCTTTTTTGTGTCAGGCTCACAGCGTATACTGTGCCCACTTGCCCAGTGCCACCACTCATATCTTGTTTAATAGTAGTGTAAGTGTACATTTAAAAAAAAAAAAACTTTTTTAACTGTGAAACATCAGTCTGCTTTTTTGTGTCAGGCTCACAGCGTATACTGTGCCCACTTGCCTAGTGGCACCACTCATATCTTGTTTAATAGTAGTGTAAGTGTACATTTAAAAAAAAAAACTTTTTGGACTGTGAAACACCAGTCTGCTTTTTTGTGTCAGGCTCACAGCGTATACTGTACCCACTTGCCCAGTGCCACCACTCATATCTTGTTTAATAGTAGTGTAAGTGTATATTTAAAAAAAAAAAAAACTTTTTGGACTGTGAAACATCAGTCTGCTTTTTTGTGTCAGGCTCACAGTGTATACTGTGCCCACTTGCCCAGTGGCACCACTCATATCTTGTTTAATAGTAGTGTAAGGGCTCCATGTACGAAGCAGCGAAAGCTGCTCCGGAGCCTTTGCGGGGCAGGTTCGCATATGCGAGCCTGCTTCCCGCAATGTAAGAAGCAGCGGTCATTAGACCGCTGCTTCCTACACCCTACGCCACCTTTTAGGTGGCGAAGCAAAATCACAGAGAGCTCGCTCGCTCTCGGTGATTGACAGCCCCTTCAGTTGCGTGATTGGTCGCGCGACTGAAGGGGCGGGCATTACACACTCCGCTGAGTGTGTAATGATACATACGGGCAAGCGGATCAATAGATCCGCTGCCCGTGTGTAGCGGAGGCGGGCGGACAGCTTCGCGAGTTAAGAAGCTGTCCGCCCGCCTCTTAGTACATGGAGCCCTAAGTGCACATTTAAAAAAAAAAAAAATTTGGACTGTGAAACATCAGTCTGCTTTTTTGTGTCAGGCTCACAGCGTATACTGTGCCCACTTGCCCAGTGGCACCACTCATATCTTGTTTAATAGTAGTGTAAGTGTACATTTAAAAAAAAAAAACTTTTTGGACTGTGAAACACCAGTCTGCTTTTTTGTGTCAGGCTCACAGCGTATACTGTACCCACTTGCCCAGTGCCACCACTCATATCTTGTTTAATAGTAGTGTAAGTGTATATTTATAAAAAAAAAAAACTTTTTGGACTGTGAAACATCAGTCTGCTTTTTTGTGTCAGGCTCACAGCATATACTGTGCCCACTTGCCCAGTGGCACCACTCATATCTTGTTTAATAGTAGTGTAAGTGTACATTTAAAAAAAAAAAAATTTTGGATTGTGAAACATCAGTCTGCTTTTTTGTGTCAGGCTCACAGCGTATACTGTGCCCACTTGCCCAGTGGCACCACTCATATCTTGTTTAATAGTAGTGTAAGTGTACATTTAAAAAAAAAAAAACTTTTTGGACTGTGAAACATCAGTCTGCTTTTTTGTGTCAGGCTCACAGCGTATACTGTGCCCACTTTCCCAGTGGCACCACTCATATCTTGTTTAATAGTAGTGTAAGTGTACATTTAAAAAAAAAAAAACTTTTTGGATTGTGAAACATCAGTCTGCTTTTTTGTGTCAGGCTCACAGCGTATACTGTGCCCCTTTGCCCAGTGCCACCACTCATATCTTGTTTAATAGTAGTGTAAGTGTACATTTAAAAAAAAAAACTTTTTTGACTGTGAAACATCAGTCTGCTTTTTTGCTTGTGTAATCTAATTGCAGTTGCCTGCCTGCCAGCGTGTGTCAGGCTCACAGCGTATACTGTGCCCACTTGCCCAGTGCCACCATTCATATCTTGTTTAATAGTAGTGTAAGTGTACATTTAAAAAAAAAAAAAATTTTGGACTGTGAAACATCAGTCTGCTTTTTTGTGTCAGGCTCACAGCGTATACTGTGCCCAATTGCCCAGTGCCACCACTCATATCTTGTTTAATAGTAGTGTAAGTGTACATTTAAAAAAAAAAAAACTTTTTTTGACAGTTAAATATCAGTCTGCTTTTTTGTGTCAGGCTCACAGCGTATACTGTGCCCTCTTGCCCAGTGGCACCACTCATATCTTGTTTAATAGTAGTGTAAGTGTACATTTAAAAAAAAAAAAAACTTTTTGGACTGTGAAACATCAGTCTGCTTTTTTGTGTCAGGCTCACAGCGTATACTGTGCCCACTTGCCCAGTGGCACCACTCATATCTTGTTTAATAGTAGTGTAAGTGTACATTTAAAAAAAATAAAAAAAATTTGGACTGTGAAACATCAGTCTGCTTTTTTGTGTCAGGCTCACAGCATATACTGTGCCCACTTGCCCAGTGGCACCACTCATATCTTGTTTAATAGTAGTGTAAGTGTACATTTAAAAAAAAAAAACTTTTTGGACTGTGAAACATCAGTCTGCTTTTTTGTGTCAGGCTCACAGCGTATACTGTGCCCACTTGCCCAGTGCCACCACTCATATCTTGTTTAATAGTAGTGTAAGTGTACATTTAAAAAAAAAAAACTTTTTTAACTGTGAAACATCAGTCTGCTTTTTTGTGTCAGGCTCACAGCGTATACTGTGCCTACTTGCCCAGTGGCACCACTCATATCTTGTTTAATAGTAGTGTAAGTGTTTATTTAAAAAAAAAAAAACTTTTTGGACTGTGAAACACCAGTCTGCTTTTTTGTGTCAGGCTCACAGCATATACTGTGCCCACTTGCCCAGTGGCACCACTCATATCTTGTTTAATAGTAGTGTAAGTGTACATTTAAAAAAAAAAAAATGTTTTGGACTGTGAAACATCAGTCTGCTTTTTTTGTGTCAGGCTCACAGCGTATACTGTGCCCACTTGCCCAGTGCCACCACTCATATCTTGTTTAATAGTAGTGTAAGTGTACATTTAAAAAAAAAAACTTTTTTAACTGTGAAACATCAGTCTGCTTTTTTGTGTCAGGCTCACAGCGTATACTGTGCCCACTTGCCTAGTGGCACCACTCATATCTTGTTTAATAGTAGTGTAAGTGTACATTTAAAAAAAAAAGCTTTTTGGACTGTGAAACACCAGTCTGCTTTTTTGTGTCAGGCTCACAGCGTATACTGTACCCACTTGCCCAGTGCCACCACTCATATCTTGTTTAATAGTAGTGTAAGTGTATATTTAAAAAAAAAAAAAACTTTTTGGACTGTGAAACATCAGTCTGCTTTTTTGTGTCAGGCTCACAGTGTATACTGTGCCCACTTGCCCAGTGGCACCACTCATATCTTGTTTAATAGTAGTGTAAGTGTACATTTAAAAAAAAAAAAATTTTGGACTGTGAAACATCAGTCTGCTTTTTTGTGTCAGGCTCACAGCGTATACTGTGCCCACTTGCCCAGTGGCACCACTCATATCTTGTTTAATAGTAGTGTAAGTGTACATTTAAAAAAAAAAACTTTTTGGACTGTGAAACACCAGTCTGCTTTTTTGTGTCAGGCTCACAGCGTATACTGTACCCACTTGCCCAGTGCCACCACTCATATCTTGTTTAATAGTAGTGTAAGTGTATATTTATAAAAAAAAAACTTTTTGGACTTTGAAACACCAGTCTGCTTTTTTGAGTCAGGCTCACAGCATATACTGTGCCCACTTGCCCAGTGGCACCACTCATATCTTGTTTAATAGTAGTGTAAGTGTACATTTAAAAAAAAAAAAATTTGGATTGTGAAACATCAGTCTGCTTTTTTGTGTCAGGCTCACAGCGTATACTTTGCCCACTTGCCCAGTGCCACCACTCATATCTTGTTTAATAGTAGTGTAAGTGTACATTTAAAAAAAAAAAACTTTTTTAACTGTGAAACATCAGTCTGCTTTTTTGTGTCAGGCTCACAGCGTATACTGTGCCCACTTGCCCAGTGGCACCACTCATATCTTGTTTAATAGTAGTGTAAGTGTACATTTAAAAAAAAAAAAAACTTTTTGGACTGTGAAACACCAGTCTGCTTTTTTGTGTCAGGCTCACAGCGTATACTGTACCCACTTGCCCAGTGCCACCACTCATATCTTGTTTAATAGTAGTGTAAGTGTATATTTAAAAAAAAAAAAACTTTTTGGACTGTGAAACATCAGTCTGCTTTTTTGTGTCAGGCTCACAGTGTATACTGTGCCCACTTGCCCAGTGGCACCACTCATATCTTGTTTAATAGTAGTGTAAGTGTACATTTAAAAAAAAAAACTTTTTGGACTGTGAAACATCAGTCTGCTTTTTTGTGTCAGGCTCACAGCGTATACTGTGCCCACTTGCCCAGTGGCACCACTCATATCTTGTTTAATAGTAGTGTAAGTGTACATTTAAAAAAAAAAAAATTTTGGATTGTGAAACATCAGTCTGCTTTTTTGTGTCAGGCTCACAGCGTATACTGTGCCCCTTTGCCCAGTGCCACCACTCATATCTTGTTTAATAGTAGTGTAAGTGTACATTTAAAAAAAAAAACTTTTTTGACTGTGAAACATCAGTCTGCTTTTTTGTGTCAGGCTCACAGCGTATACTGTGCCCACTTGCCCAGTGCCACCACTCATATCTTGTTTAATAGTAGTTTAAGTGTACATTTAAAAAAAAAAAAACTTTTTGGACTGTGAAACATTAGTCTGCTTTTTTGTGTCAGGCTCACAGCGTATACTGTACCCACTTGCCCAGTGCCACCACTCATATCTTGTTTAATAGTAGTGTAAGTGTACATTTAAAAAAAAAAAAAAAAAATTTGGACTGTGAAACATGCCTGCTTTTTTGTGTCAGGCTCACAGCGTATACTGTGCCCACTTGCCCAGTGGCACCACTCATATCTTGTTTAATAGTAGTGTAAGTGTACATTTAAAAAAAAAAAACTTTTTGGACTGTGAAACATCAGTCTGCTTTTTGTGTCAGGCTCACAGCGTATACTGCGCCCACTTGCCCAGTGCCACCACTCATATCTTGTTTAATAGTAGTGTAAGTGTACATTTAAAAAAAAAAAATTTTTGGACTGTGAAACATCAGTCTGCTTTTTTGTGTCAGGCTCACAGCGTATACTGTGCCCACTTGCCCAGTGCCACCACTCATATCTTGTTTAATAGTAGTGTAAGTGTACATTTAAAAAAAAAAACTTTTTGGACTGTGAAACACCAGTCTGCTTTTTTTGTGTCAGGCTCACAGCGTATACTGTACCCACTTGCCCAGTGGCACCACTCATATCTTGTTTAATAGTAGTGTAAGTGTACATTTAAAAAAAAAAAAACTTTTTGGACTGTGAAACATCAGTCTGCTTTTTTGTGTCAGGCTCACAGCGTATACTGCGCCCACTTGCCCAGTGCCACCACTCATATCTTGTTTAATAGTAGTGTAAGTGTACATTTAAAAAAAAAAAAACTTTTTGGACTGTGAAACATCAGTCTGCTTTTTTGTGTCAGGCTCACAGCGTATACTGTGCCCACTTGCCCAGTGCCACCACTCATATCTTGTTTAATAGTAGTGTAAGTGTACATTTAAAAAAAAAAACTTTTTTAACTGTGAAACATCAGTCTGCTTTTTTGTGTCAGGCTCACAGCGTATACTGTGCCCACTTGCCCAGTGGCACCACTCATATCTTGTTTAATAGTAGTGTAAGTGTACATTTAAAAAAAAAAACTTTTTGGACTGTGAAACACCAGTCTGCTTTTTTTGTGTCAGGCTCACAGCGTATACTGTACCCACTTGCCCAGTGCCACCACTCATATCTTGTTTAATAGTAGTGTAAGTGTATATTTAAAAAAAAAAAAAACTTTTTGGACTGTGAAACATCAGTCTGCTTTTTTGTGTGAGGCTCACAGCGTATACTGTGCCCACTTGCCCAGTGGCACCACTCATATCTTGTTTAATAGTAGTGTAAGTGTACATTTAAAAAAACAAAACTTTTTGGATTATGAAACATCAGTCTGCTTTTTTGTGTCAGGCTCACAGCGTATACTGTGCCCACTTGCCCAGTGGCACCACTCATATCTTGTTTAATAGTAGTGTAAGTGTACATTTAAAAAAAAAACTTTTTGGACTGTGAAACATCAGTCTGCTTTTTTGTGTCAGGCTCACAGCGTATACTGTGCCCACTTGCCCAGTGGCACCACTCATATCTTGTTTAATAGTAGTGCAAGTGTACATTTAAAAAAAAACAAAACTTTTTTGACTGTGAAACATCAGTCTGCTTTTTTGTGTCAGGCTCACAGCGTATACTGTGCCCACTTGCCCAGTGCCACCACTCATATCTTGTTTAATAGTAGTGTAAGTGTACATTTAAAAGAAAAAAAACTTTTTGGACTGTGAAACATGTCTGCTTTTTTGTGTCAGGCTCACAGCGTATACTGTGCCCACTTGCCCAGTGGCACCACTCATATCTTGTTTAACAGTAGTGTAAGTGTACATTTAAAAAAAAAAAAACTTTTTGGACTGTGAAACATCAGTCTGCTTTTTTGTGTCAGGCTCACAGCGTATACTGTGCCCACTTGCCCAGTGCCACCACTCATATCTTGTTTAATAGTAGTGTAAGTGTACATTTAAAAAAAAAAAAACTTTTTTAACTGTGAAACATCAGTCTGCTTTTTTGTGTCAGGCTCACAGCGTATACTGTGCCTACTTGCCCAGTGGCACCACTCATATCTTGTTTAATAGTAGTGTAAGTGTTTATTTAAAAAAAAAAAAAACTTTTTGGACTGTGAAACACCAGTCTGCTTTTTTGTGTCAGGCTCACAGCATATACTGTGCCCACTTGCCCAGTGGCACCACTCATATCTTGTTTAATAGTAGTGTAAGTGTACATTTAAAAAAAAAAATGTTTTGGACTGTGAAACATCAGTCTGCTTTTTTTGTGTCAGGCTCACAGCGTATACTGTGCCCACTTGCCCAGTGCCACCACTCATATCTTGTTTAATAGTAGTGTAAGTGTACATTTAAAAAAAAAAACTTTTTTAACTGTGAAACATCAGTCTGCTTTTTTGTGTCAGGCTCACAGCGTATACTGTGCCCACTTGCCTAGTGGCACCACTCATATCTTGTTTAATAGTAGTGTAAGTGTACATTTAAAAAAAAAAACTTTTTGGACTGTGAAACACCAGTCTGCTTTTTTGTGTCAGGCTCACAGCGTATACTGTACCCACTTGCCCAGTGCCACCACTCATATCTTGTTTAATAGTAGTGTAAGTGTATATTTAAAAAAAAAAAAAACTTTTTGGACTGTGAAACATCAGTCTGCTTTTTTGTGTCAGGCTCACAGTGTATACTGTGCCCACTTGCCCAGTGGCACCACTCATATCTTGTTTAATAGTAGTGTAAGTGTACATTTAAAAAAAAAAAAATTTTGGACTGTGAAACATCAGTCTGCTTTTTTGTGTCAGGCTCACAGCGTATACTGTGCCCACTTGCCCAGTGGCACCACTCATATCTTGTTTAATAGTAGTGTAAGTGTACATTTAAAAAAAAAAAACTTTTTGGACTGTGAAACACCAGTCTGCTTTTTTGTGTCAGGCTCACAGCGTATACTGTACCCACTTGCCCAGTGCCACCACTCATATCTTGTTTAATAGTAGTGTAAGTGTATATTTATAAAAAAAAAACTTTTTGGACTTTGAAACACCAGTCTGCTTTTTTGAGTCAGGCTCACAGCATATACTGTGCCCACTTGCCCAGTGGCACCACTCATATCTTGTTTAATAGTAGTGTAAGTGTACATTTAAAAAAAAAAAAATTTGGATTGTGAAACATCAGTCTGCTTTTTTGTGTCAGGCTCACAGCGTATACTTTGCCCACTTGCCCAGTGCCACCACTCATATCTTGTTTAATAGTAGTGTAAGTGTACATTTAAAAAAAAAAAACTTTTTTAACTGTGAAACATCAGTCTGCTTTTTTGTGTCAGGCTCACAGCGTATACTGTGCCCACTTGCCCAGTGGCACCACTCATATCTTGTTTAATAGTAGTGTAAGTGTACATTTAAAAAAAAAAAAAAACTTTTTGGACTGTGAAACACCAGTCTGCTTTTTTGTGTCAGGCTCACAGCGTATACTGTACCCACTTGCCCAGTGCCACCACTCATATCTTGTTTAATAGTAGTGTAAGTGTATATTTAAAAAAAAAAAAAACTTTTTGGACTGTGAAACATCAGTCTGCTTTTTTGTGTCAGGCTCACAGTGTATACTGTGCCCACTTGCCCAGTGGCACCACTCATATCTTGTTTAATAGTAGTGTAAGTGTACATTTAAAAAAAAAAACTTTTTGGACTGTGAAACATCAGTCTGCTTTTTTGTGTCAGGCTCACAGCGTATACTGTGCCCACTTGCCCAGTGGCACCACTCATATCTTGTTTAATAGTAGTGTAAGTGTACATTTAAAAAAAAAAAATTTTTGGATTGTGAAACATCAGTCTACTTTTTTGTGTCAGGCTCACAGCGTATACTGTGCCCCTTTGCCCAGTGCCACCACTCATATCTTGTTTAATAGTAGTGTAAGTGTACATTTAAAAAAAAAAACTTTTTTGACTGTGAAACATCAGTCTGCTTTTTTGTGTCAGGCTCACAGCGTATACTGTGCCCACTTGCCCAGTGCCACCACTCATATCTTGTTTAATAGTAGTTTAAGTGTACATTTAAAAAAAAAAAAACTTTTTGGACTGTGAAACATTAGTCTGCTTTTTTGTGTCAGGCTCACAGCGTATACTGTACCCACTTGCCCAGTGCCACCACTCATATCTTGTTTAATAGTAGTGTAAGTGTACATTTAAAAAAAAAAAAAAAATTTTGGACTGTGAAACATGCCTGCTTTTTTGTGTCAGGCTCACAGCGTATACTGTGCCCACTTGCCCAGTGGCACCACTCATATCTTGTTTAATAGTAGTGTAAGTGTACATTTAAAAAAAAAAAACTTTTTGGACTGTGAAACATCAGTCTGCTTTTTGTGTCAGGCTCACAGCGTATACTGCGCCCACTTGCCCAGTGCCACCACTCATATCTTGTTTAATAGTAGTGTAAGTGTACATTTAAAAAAAAAAAAATTTTTGGACTGTGAAACATCAGTCTGCTTTTTTGTGTCAGGCTCACAGCGTATACTGTGCCCACTTGCCCAGTGCCACCACTCATATCTTGTTTAATAGTAGTGTAAGTGTACATTTAAAAAAAAAAACTTTTTGGACTGTGAAACACCAGTCTGCTTTTTTTGTGTCAGGCTCACAGCGTATACTGTACCCACTTGCCCAGTGGCACCACTCATATCTTGTTTAATAGTAGTGTAAGTGTACATTTAAAAAAAAAAAAAACTTTTTGGACTGTGAAACATCAGTCTGCTTTTTTGTGTCAGGCTCACAGCGTATACTGCGCCCACTTGCCCAGTGCCACCACTCATATCTTGTTTAATAGTAGTGTAAGTGTACATTTAAAAAAAAAAAACTTTTTGGACTGTGAAACATCAGTCTGCTTTTTTGTGTCAGGCTCACAGCGTATACTGTGCCCACTTGCCCAGTGCCACCACTCATATCTTGTTTAATAGTAGTGTAAGTGTACATTTAAAAAAAAAAACTTTTTTAACTGTGAAACATCAGTCTGCTTTTTTGTGTCAGGCTCACAGCGTATACTGTGCCCACTTGCCCAGTGGCACCACTCATATCTTGTTTAATAGTAGTGTAAGTGTACATTTAAAAAAAAAAACTTTTTGGACTGTGAAACACCAGTCTGCTTTTTTTGTGTCAGGCTCACAGCGTATACTGTACCCACTTGCCCAGTGCCACCACTCATATCTTGTTTAATAGTAGTGTAAGTGTATATTTAAAAAAAAAAAAAACTTTTTGGACTGTGAAACATCAGTCTGCTTTTTTGTGTCAGGCTCACAGCGTATACTGTGCCCACTTGCCCAGTGGCACCACTCATATCTTGTTTAATAGTAGTGTAAGTGTACATTTAAAAAAACAAAACTTTTTGGATTATGAAACATCAGTCTGCTTTTTTGTGTCAGGCTCACAGCGTATACTGTGCCCACTTGCCCAGTGGCACCACTCATATCTTGTTTAATAGTAGTGTAAGTGTACATTTAAAAAAAAAACTTTTTGGACTGTGAAACATCAGTCTGCTTTTTTGTGTCAGGCTCACAGCGTATACTGTGCCCACTTGCCCAGTGGCACCACTCATATCTTGTTTAATAGTAGTGCAAGTGTACATTTAAAAAAAAAAAAAAACTTTTTTGACTGTGAAACATCAGTCTGCTTTTTTGTGTCAGGCTCACAGCGTATACTGTGCCCACTTGCCCAGTGCCACCACTCATATCTTGTTTAATAGTAGTGTAAGTGTACATTTAAAAGAAAAAAAACTTTTTGGACTGTGAAACATGTCTGCTTTTTTGTGTCAGGCTCACAGCGTATACTGTGCCCACTTGCCCAGTGGCACCACTCATATCTTGTTTAACAGTAGTGTAAGTGTACATTTAAAAAAAAAAAAACTTTTTGGACTGTGAAACATCAGTCTGCTTTTTTGTGTCAGGCTCACAGCGTATACTGTGCCCACTTGCCCAGTGCCACCACTCATATCTTGTTTAATAGTAGTGTAAGTGTACATTTAAAAAAAAAAAACTTTTTGGACTGTGAAACATCAGTCTGCTTTTTTGTGTCAGGCTCACAGAGTATACTGTGCCCACTTGCCCAGTGCCACCACTCATATCTTGTCTAATAGTAGTGTAAGTGTACATTTAAAAACAAATGACAGGCAGAGGCAGGCCACCCCGCAGGTGCCGTCATGGTCATGGTGCTGTAATTCCCTTTGGCCCTAGAATAATGCCCAGTGTTCAGAGGCCACGTACCATGAACTCGAAAAGTTCTGAGGACATAGTTGACAGGCTAACACAGGACACCCAATCTTCTACAGCTTCCGCTCAGAACCTTGACACACCATCCTCCTCCAGCTTAGCTTTGGGCAACTCTCAAGTTACCACTCGCCCGCCTGCCACCACCACCAACACTAGCACCACAGCCGCTTCACTTGATCTGTCAGAGGAGTTATTTACACGTCAGCCTGCTGCCACCTTCTCTACTCTTCCTACTC